>NW_008710564.1:12453-14717 GCF_000327385.1 Lottia gigantea
TCTGAAACAAGAGGTTGTCTAGATATGCCCACTTTCCTGATACATATTGTATATTAAGGGCGGTCACTAATCTATGTCAAATCATTCCAAAAATCTAATTTGTACAAGATGTTGTTGATTTACTCAAACACAAAATTTCATAAATTATGGGCATAAACTGTTAAAAAATTGTGATGCATTTTTACTAGGTCAAGGGCAATAACTCAAATTCCATTCATCGAAAAATTGTAAAATTTGAACCTGACCAAGATCTCATCATGATAAATGATCACATCAAATTTCATTGAAATCAGATTAAAACTGTTGTCTCTATTGCGTTCACAAGCCAATTGTGGATGGACAGACCCATGGACGGACAGGGGCGACGACAATATACGAACACATTATAATGTGGACGTACAAAAACTAGTAGCCTCCATCATGTTGATGATCCAATAGTGTCCACTTGAGTATGTCCACTTTTCATCTATTAACCATAAGCTCTACCTTACTTATTCCTTTATTTAGATCATTTGAACACATAATCATATCCTACCTTCTTCAGAACTACTGTCAAATAAATCAGCCTTTATTCTACGTCTTTTAGTTTGATTCTTTCTATTATCTTCTGCATCACTACTAGCTTTCTTTTTACCATTTCTACTGAGATGAAATGCAATCAATAAATGACACATTATATAGTATTCAAATCTCAAATTGACACATTTTGAGAGTTTTTATTAATAAAAAATTAATAAGTATATTCATACAGGTTATAGACTGTATTTTATTTCCTATACAGATTCCTGAACTTGAGTTTTAAATACTAAGATACCAAAGTGAAATTACCGTGTATACAGTCAAGTAACCTAATTTCGTGGTAACCTATTTTTCGTGGATTTCTGGAAATGTTTAATAATTTACATGAGCGACCTTGTGCGACCTCCGCATTAGCTTGTTTTGATAAACATGGGTTTTCTCTACAATATCAGTAGTTTCAAGGTAAAATGTACTAATGTATACTCTGACAAATACAAAATGGCGGATTTCACTTATTACCAAACGTCACCATTTTTCACCGGCCGAATTTCCTTATAATCCCAAGCGGTAATCGGAATTCCAAGTGTCGTCTGCTAGAATGTAGTCCAACGAATGAAGTCACGTGATCAACTAGCAGATTCCATGTCAGCAGGAAATTCTATGGAACAAGTGGACCATAATCTTATGTTGTTTCAGTGACTTTTAGCTATAAATCACGCTACGTACCTTATTTTTTCAGTCACTATTTTTTTTTAAATCGTGGTTCTTTGTAGGAATTGTCACTAGTTATAATGAATTGATATTAAAGATAAATACTAAGAGAAGTTAATTAAATCACCTGGTATCCATACGTGTTTTTCTAGACTTATTTATAGATCAAACATTGTACACGAAAATAGGTGACGCATTCTGCCGCCGTTGCAGAGTTGGTTGCTTATGAAATATGGGTCAAAGGGAAGGATTCATAAAGAAAATCGAAATAAACCAATTTTAATTATTTTGTAGAATATCTGAGGAAACATCTAAGACATAAAAATAAAAATTCGTTTTTTTAACTTCGACAAAGTCGGTGTTGAATCCTTATATCCACGAAAATAGGTTACACCACTGTATAGAAATTTATGCACTGAAAATATGCGAACAAAAAGCTTCAAATAAGCCGAGTATTTATGCTTTTTGGAATTTTCTTCATTGATATGATGGGGTAAGAAACTTCTTTCAGTAAGACAAAAGAAAATAAGTAGTACCTTTTATTTGTGTCTTTCTGAATTTGGGTCTGATTTTTTATTGGAGATTTCTTGTCTTCTTTAGGTTTTTCATCTAAAAATGAATCATCGCCTTTCTTTTCTAAAATTATTAAAACATCAATCAGTAATTGATAACTTTTCCTTCAATTTAGTAGCATTTAGTAACACTTTACATCCCTAACAAATGTATGCACACTTAAGAAAATGAGTATATTTTATGAATGTCTGACAAAGGCCCACAGGACAAAAGTCATTTGAACAAAATCCCGCCAAACAAAGGTTTTACATTCTGTACAGAGTATAGATGGTCTATCACTCGAAATTCTCAATTCTAAGAACTTACCTCCAGGTTTAAAGAAAGCCTTCATTCCATCTTTTTTATTGTTTGTTTTCTCCTAGAATACAAAGATAGCTTGCCAGACAAGGTAATATACGCCCACTAGCAGCTTTTATTTTAATAAAAATATTTGGCAGTACAGTAACAATCACCAGTATGAA
>NW_008710564.1:14767-15902 GCF_000327385.1 Lottia gigantea
ATTACATATAAGCTTATAAATTATAGCACTATAACTAAAATAATTACATATAAGCTTATAAATCATAGCACTATTAACTAAAATAAATACATATAAGCTTATAAATTATAGCACTATAACTAAAATAAATACACATAAGCTTATAAATTATAGCACTATAACTAAAATAAATACACATAAGCTTATAAATCATAGCACTATAACTAAAATAAATACATATAAGCTTATAAATTATAGCACTATCACTAAAATAAATACATATTTTACTTATAAATTATAGCACTATTAACTAAAATAAGTACATATAAGCTTATAAATTATAGCACTATTAACTAAAATAAATACATATAAGCTTATAAATCATAGCACTATAACTAATATAAATACATATAAGCTTATAAATCATAGCACTATCACTAAAATAAATACATATAAGCTTATAAATTATAGCACTATAACTAAAATAAGTACATATAAGCTTATAAATCATAGCACTATCACTAAAATAAATACATATAAGCTTATAAATTATAGCACTATAACTAAAATAAATACATATAAGCTTATAAATTATAGCACTATTAACTAAAATAAGTACATATAAGCTTATAAATTATAGCACTATTAACTAAAATAAGTACATATAAGCTTATAAATCATAGCACTATAACTAAAATTAATACACATAAGCTTATAAATTATAGCACTATCACTAAAATAAATACACATAAGCTTATAAATTATAGCACTATCACTAAAATAAATACATATAAGCTTATAAATCATAGCACTATTAACTAAAATTAATACATATAAGCTTATAAATCATAGCACTATCACTAAAATAAATACACATAAGCTTATAAATTATAGCACTATCACTAAAATAAATACACATAAGCTTATAAATTATAGCACTATCACTAAAATAAGTACATATAAGCTTATAAATCATAGCACTATAACTAAAATTAATACATATAAGCTTATAAATTATAGCACTATTAACTAAAATAAGTACATATAAGCTTATAAATCATAGCACTATTAACTAAAATAAATACACATAAGCTTATAAATTATAGCACTATCACTAAAATAAGTACGTATAAGCTTATAAATTATAGCACTATCA
>NW_008710565.1:0-1639 GCF_000327385.1 Lottia gigantea
GAATCAGTTTTCATAAATTGACTTCTCTTTCCTCTGTGGTTGAATAATTCCTTTGATTAAATTTCATTTCTTCTCTTCAAGATTATAATTTACATTAGAAACCTGCAAAACTCGGGTTTACAATGAACAAACGATTTGGTTTGGTCTTGTGTCATATGTATTGGTCTGTTTAGGATTGTAAAAAGTTGTCAAGGGGATAAAACTCTACCCACTGTCGTTTCCATTCAATTAAAATCAGTAAGAAAAAATATAAATTTCCTCGCAAAACATTCTGAACTCAAGTAGCAAAAGTTTTTGACATGAGATTGGTCATAATGGCTGTTTGTTAAGCTCGAGTGGTTGGAATCTGACAGGAATATTGACATGACGAGCCGAGTACAGCCACTGACAATGGCTTTAAGATTATTTAACTTCGTAATTTTCCTCCAGACCCATTAACCCCTCGACTTTTAAGGGTTAACCCTTGTCAACTTTTAAAGAACTTTGAAGGAATAATCAAAGGCATTTCTTCTACTTTGGCTTTCTGAGAGATTTTCGAGATATTGTAAGAGTTCCATTACGGCCTGAGTTTGACATTAAAAGAAGATGTAAAGCCTTCTTGACGAACAATGCCTCTAATTATTCAGACATCACACAAGAATATCTCGGCTTCTAGCTGGAATTCAGTGGAATCTTGACTGTGGCTGATACAAAGGAATATTTCTCTTTCCACCAGCCGTTAGTTATCTGTAGAAATCTTTAATGATAGCAGTGAGCAAGACTGATTCGATACGTTTGTCCTTGAAATATTACAGAGAGAGAGGGGGGGAGGGGACGGAATATTTCTCAATATTACAGAGAGAGAGGCGGGGAGGGGACGGAATATTTCTCAATATTACTGAGAGAGGGGGGGGGGGGACGGAATATTTCTCAATATTACAGAGAGAGAGGGGGGGAGGGGACGGAATATTTCTCAATATTACTGAGAGAGAGGGGGGGAGGGGACGGAATATTTCTCAATATTACAGAGAGAGAGGCGGGGAGGGGACGGAATATTTCTCAATATTACTGAGAGAGGGGGGGGGACGGAATATTTCTCAATATTACAGAGAGAGAGGGGGGGAGGGGACGGAATATTTCTCAATATTACTGAGAGAGAGGGGGGGAGGGGACGGAATATTTCTCAATATTACAGAGAGAGAGGCGGGGAGGGGACGGAATATTTCTCAATATTACTGAGAGAGAGGGGGGGAGGGGACGGAATATTTCTCAATATTACAGAGAGAGAGGGGGGGAGGGGACGGAATATTTCTCAATATTACTGAGAGAGAGGGGGGGAGGGGACGGAATATTTCTCAATATTACTGAGAGAGAGGGGGGGAGGGGACGGAATATTTCTCAATATTACAGAGAGAGAGGCGGGGAGGGGACGGAATATTTCTCAATATTACTGAGAGAGAGGGGGGGAGGGGACGGAATATTTCTCAATATTACAGAGAGAGAGGGGGGGAGGGGACGGAATATTTCTCAATATTACTGAGAGAGAGGGGGGGAGGGGACGGAATATTTCTCAATATTACAGAGAGAGAGGCGGGGAGGGGACGGAATATTTCTCAATATTACTGAGAGAGAGGGGGGGAGGGGAGGGAATATTTCTCAA
>NW_008710566.1:0-18414 GCF_000327385.1 Lottia gigantea
ACTAACAATCAAACCAAATACAATCAAGTCAAATCTACACTCTGAACGCTCGCCACAATACTAACAATCAACTCAATATACACACTGAACACATAGTCACAAATACTAACAATCAACTCAAACCTACACATTGAACACATAATCACAATACTAACACTCAACTCAAATCTACACACTGAACACATAGTCACAAATACTAACAATCAACTCAAATCTACACATTGAACACATAATCACAATACTAACAATCAACTCAAATCTGTTCACCCTTTTCTATCTTCTTTATACTACTTTATAGCTATTGGTGAGCTTCTGAACTGTTCAACTCACCAATTATGTGATCTCATCTCTCTGAACATCCATCTATTTCTTGTCTTAAGTTTTCATATAGAAATGACTGTTTCAGTTTCAGCAGAACTGCCCCCACCCCACCAGTGGAAATACCACTCTCCCTCTATACATACCTTTGTCCTTGTCTGGGACACACCAGAATGGTCGTGGGCCTACTTATCGCTTTATTTATTAGGAAATATCTGTTGTAAAGAGGAAAATAATATGATTATTCCTCCCATTCAAATCAAATCGTGCGTGGCTAATATCCACATAAACACCATTTCTACAACCGGAAATGACATTATAACGGTACGTCTGGACTTGTCATGCTCATTTATTGCCATGACAACTGGAAATGACCACGGTCGTCAATGATATTGGTAGTCAAATGGACTGAAAACTTAATCTGAAACGAAATGCCGAGTATTCTCCATAGTCCGGGGGTTTTCCCGGTTATCGGCGCTCCTCTTTTTCAGCTTAAAGGTGCCAAAGTCGACCTTGAGACTGACTCAATCTGCGACTACTAGTAACTGCCGGCTTCTGGGAAAATCTGATCAGTGCCAAAAAAAAATCGCAATGCAATCGGTTTCGCACGACCGTAGACCTAAGCGGCCAGAATCTTCAATTTTAAGCATCTTGGCATCGGTGTTCTCAAATCAAAGCTTACGTCAGTTTCCCGCCTAAACAATCTAAAATTCAACGACATGACTGGAATAATTTTAATTTGGCACCAAAGCTGCAAACTTGAGGTTGGCATCACGTAATCACGTGACATGGTAGTTAAAGTTTATACTTTGAGATGAATATTTCATGCAGAACCAAAGTTTATTAACAAGATCACGCGAGATCTCGCCAATCACGATAATCGTAGTGAAGAAAATGACAGGCTATGTGACAGTTAATCAGCAGACGGGAAATGGTTGGTTTGATTCCAAATGTTATTTAGAAATAACACAACAACCGCTCATTTACACTTTGTCGAGATAATGCAAAGAGATTTGACTATAGTTCTAAAATGTGTGACGAGGGCAAGACATCGTCACATTCTCTCCATGTGAGACCTTCAAACCAGCATCACGAATAAAATAATAGGCTACCCATTCATTCAATCGCGGGTGTGGCGCCAGGCAATATATGCTTACTCTTCTAGACACCTGATACCACATTTTTTATTATGAAATACTTCCTCATTTATATAGATATACTCTTATAAAAAGTTCATTGGGTGGTACCAATTGTATACATCTGTATTTTTTCGATTTTGGGTTTCGTTTAAGGTTTGGATCGTTAGTACTTTGGGTTTTTGTTTGATTTTTTACCCATTCATTCAATACAACTACAATAACCAACACTTAAAGTGCTTGGTATCTTATGGCTTCTACGAGTTCTGACAACAAACACCAAGCGTCTGTTCAAAAAGCGATTCGCTGAATTGAAAGGTTTTATATATTAATGGACGATTATTCATTGTAATTTTGACAAGAAAATGGCGATCATCATCTGAAAGTTATCAAAATACAGTAGAATAGTTTTCAGTTAATATTCTAAATTATACATTTCTTGATGACCATTTCGGTTAATTACTATTATTTTCTCGACTTCTATATGGAATCCATTACAGGTTGCTTTAGATTATAGTCTCGGGGCGGCGGTGGTTAAAAAGTTAAGTGGGAATCGGATCGACTGACGATAAAAGCATCTCATTGGATCCGTCGCAGAAGCAATAAGAAATATTCTCCCCACCCCTGAAAAAATGGATTGCCTTAAATTACTGCCACTTACACCATTGCCCTGCGGATATTTTACATACCCCGCCGAACAATCAAGTTTGACTAACGGCCTGTTGTTGCTTAAAGAGCAACGTATCCTCTATCTAGATTATCAAAACATTGATATATATGATATTACTCTCTAAAACACTATTACTACAGTCATAAAGAGGCTTTTACCGCCATTACTTTTTACTGGTAAACATTATAACCATTAACACCGGAAGTTACGAAATATGTTATTGCTCGTCCGCTTTCTGTGTTTCCGTTTAGATTAATCATGCACAGTAGGGGAATCTTTGACTGTCTATTTTGTGGTAAAACAAGCCAGTTCGGAAAATAACCCGGACTAAACTTAATCAAAGTTAAACGCAAAACTGGTAGCTTGAGTCACTCCATTTCCTAGCCCTTCAAATGCAATAGTTTCTTTTTTATTAACTCATCTGCAAAATTCACCAGTGATCATTCGATGCAGATGAAGTTTGGATAGATTTTTTCACATAAAAACTTCACGTCAAAAGACTTTTCTTTTATCCCATTTCAACCGGAAATGACATTTCTATACTTCGTATGGAAGCGAAGAATGTTTGGTAATGGCGCCAAAAAGAGCTTCCGGTTGTCAATATAGCCTGATCAATGAAGTGGCGCTAATGATTTTTCCCGCCTAATTATACTTCCGGTTGTAAAAGCCACGTTTCTATATTTCTTCCTTTAACTCATAAAAGACCGGAATACACGTCATTGTATGTTTCAGGAACATTTTCTGAGAGAACTGTATGACTTTTCTTATATTTCTCGACCTATCATGAATCATGAATGTACCTACATATCGGCTTACCAATAGAATCTTTAGTTTTCGAATTCAACGTAGGCTTAGGCTCTTCAGTAAACCTAGTTTTTCTGCATTATGTGGACTAATGGGCAACGCTATGCAGGGTACAATGAGGGAAATTTTGCCAGGACAGCTGCATTAACGTGAACAATCCGTAGCACACGGGGCCTCGGTTTATTGTCCCAACCGAACGATTAGACGCTTTATCTATGTCAGCCCCTGTTATCTGCATCACTGACAAGGGGAAACCGTGTTGAAAAATCCAAAGGAATTGAACCCCAGGTTAGCAAGTAAGCGTCTAACTCCTGAATAGTTACCGTAAAACCCCATTCCATGCCTTATAACGTACAGAACAGTAGAATGCCAAACCCATAAGACCAATAAAATACAGAACTGTATGATGTAAAACGCCACAAGACCAATAAATTACAGAACAGTAGGATGTAAAACGCTCTAAGACCAATAAATTACAGAACAGTAGGATGTAAAACGCTCTAAGACCAATAAATTACAGAATAGTAGGATGTAAAACTCCATTTCATTTCATGATATAAATTATTGATGTTTTATATCATTACTATTCATTACCCAGATGATTTGACTCAATGATTTTATAATGAAATAAATATTCATCCTTTCATTATTTTATAAAGCCGACATTAATCATTGGATATTATTCAGAGGAAATTTACATTGTGCTTTACATATTCCTACATAATTCAACCTGTTTTTTTTTTCCACGAACCGTCAACCCTAGCAGAGACGCTGTTCTTCTTACAAATATTAAGGGGCAGGAGTACAAATTTACCAAGAACAAAACAACTTGAGTGTAGAATTTGGGGGAGGGGGGCGTGGTTTGGGCCCCTCCCTCGGGATTTTTTTTAATACTTATGCTCTTTTATCCCATTTCAACCGGAAATGACATATACTTTGTAGGAAGCGAAGAATGTTTGGTAATGGCGCCATAAAGAGTTTCCGGTTGTCAATATAGCCTGATCCATGAAGTGGCGCTAATGATTTTTCCCACCTAATTATACTTCCGGTTGTAAAAGCCACGTTTCTATATTTTTTTTTTAACTCATATTATGCTCTCCTGCATCTTTTCTGGGGGTGGAAGCCTGTGGACTTGATTCAACCAGCCCAGCCCCTATGGTAGTTGAGCCACTGGCCTAAGTAGGATGTACAAGGTTCGACTCCGGCATTCAACTCGAAAATTCCCTGTTTTGTTTCTGCCAAAAGGGGCTCTCCCTGTGAAATAGGCCCTATTCTCACAGGACATTCAGACAGTTGATTTTTCTGTATTTTTTTTATTGATCCCGTAGAATGCAGTTGAGGTAAAACTACATATATGACCCCACAGATGCCTATGGGTATAGTGCAGTATTTTAGCAGTTTTTTTTGAATGAATAGATGTTGCCATGAGAATATGTCAGATATGACAGTCATGAGACTTCGTCGGTCATAAGATAATGTCATTTGGTTATCTGACTCGATAATATTGCACCATTTTTATACTTTATCTCGTCGGTTTAGTCTTCTCTTACCACTCTTGATCTTTTTTCTTCCAGTATAATCCCCCATAATGCTAATACCCTAATATTCACATTGACGTCTATAATAAGTCACGAAGATCAACGAGACTTCTCTGGAATTCCTCTTAGCATTGTTGAGCTGGCCCAATGATTTCTTCTGGAAGGGATACAATCATCCAGGCATGCGATTCACAACTCGACACCCTGTTACCCAACAATTCAAGGCAAAATTTAACCTGATAGTAAAGACTGTATCGTCACATTCTCGCAAGGAGTTGCCGGATAATATTATGTTAGTATCAACTTGAAAATCAAGTGACGATAGCATAAAGTTTCAACGTCAGTCTCGTTAGAATGAGATAAAAATTTCGTTCCGGTTTTTTTATTATTTCATACAGCCACTTCAGTTATAGGATCTTACGAAAGCCCTCTTGAACTGACCTTTTGACCTAAGTCGATGACGTCTGCCTTAACCATTCAAATTTCTACCCACTCCAGCGCTGGAATTTTGCCACGCGGTGTTTATCAGGTTAGGTAAAACATCCAAGAAGGCTGTCGTTAGAAGCTAACAGAAGTGCCTAACTTAAAAATAAAGGCAAAAAATAATATTTACACTATTTCAACGTAAGTTTTTTTTAAAATATAGTACTAATATTAGTAGTATAATAGAGCACTGTAGTATTACAGATAGCTGAATTTGCTCTGTATCAGTCGGTAAAACATATATTCAGACGAATATTATACAGTGACCTGAAATTGGGCTCCATCAGCCTGAAAGCCAACATCAAGGACGATTGTATACCTTTAACTCTATTGACGAGGTCTACTGACTTTTCTTAATAAGTGACTGGATGTTGTAAAGAAATTCGACTAAACGGTTTGTCGTCTAATCCGATTATCAAGCCTCTTAGACTTGAGTTTTTCTCGTCCACAATAAGCCTTTATCAATATCTTTGATCACTTTGGACATTTTCAATATGGAGTCTACAACATAATTTAATTCTGACCAATTTTCCCCACTTTAAAGGTGGCAATAACCAGAGAAAATGCAATAATAAATTCAATATAAAACTATCTTGTCCAACTAGCCACCAAATTGATTTCGTGATAGCTGTTTTCTGTGGTCAAATTGAGGCTAAATCGACTATCGTGTCCTACTAGCAGGCAGATTGTTTGTAATTATCACGCTTTTTTCTGTGGTCAAAACATGGCCAGAATGGGGTTTGGTCTTGGTTTATTGGCCCCATTGGAACAACTAGACTCTTTTTCCACGTCAGCCCTAATTATCGCACTTTTTTCTGTATTCAGAACGGGACTCTTATATGGGAATTGGGTTGTAGCACAAACGACATTGGTTTATTGTCCCATCCGAACAACTAGACTCTTTTTCCACGTCATCCCCAATTATCGCACTTTTTCTGTATTCAGAACGGGACTCTTATATGGGAATTGGGTTGTAGCACAAACGACATTGGTTTATTGTCCCATCCGAACAACTAGACTCTTTTTCCACGTCAGCCCTAATCATCGCACTTTTTCTGTATTCAGAACGGGACTCTTATATGGGAATTGGGTTGTAGCACAAACGACATTGGTTTATTGTCCCATCCGAACAACTAGACTCTTTTTCCACGTCAGCCCTAATCATCGCACTTTTTCTGTATTCAGAACGGGACTCTTATATGGGAATTGGGTTGTAGCACAAACGACATTGGTTTATTGTCCCATCCGAACAACTAGACTCTTTTTCCACGTCAGCCCTTATCATCGCACTTTTTCTGTATTCAGAACGGGACTCTTATATGGGAATTGGGTTGTAGCACAAACGACAGTGGTTTATTGTCCCATCCGAACAACTAGACTCTTTTTCCACGTGAGCCCTAATCATCGCACTTTTTCTGTATTCAGAACGGGACTCTTATATGGGAATTGGGTTGTAGCACAAACGACAGTGGTTTATTGTCCCATCCGAACAACTAGACTCTTTTTCCACGTCAGCCCTAATCATCGCACTTTTTCTGTATTCAGAACGGGACTCTTATATGGGAATTGGGTTGTAGCACAAACGACGTTGGTTTATTGTCCTATCCGAACAACTAGACTGTTTTTCCACGTCAGCCCTAATCATCACACTTTTTCTGTATTCAGAACGGGACTCTTATATGGGAATTGGGTTGTAGCACAAACGACATTGGTTTATTGTCCCATCCGAACAACTAGACTCTTTTTCCACGTCAGCCCTAATCATCGCACTTTTTCTGTATTCAGAACGGGACTCTTATATGGGAATTGGGTTGTAGCACAAACGACATTGGTTTATTGTCCCATCAGAACAACTAGACTCTTTTTCCACGTCATCCCCAATTATCGCACTTTTTCTGTTTCAGAACGGGACTCTTATATGGGAATTGGGTTGTAGCACAAACGACATTGGTTTATTGTCCCATCCGAACAACTAGACTCTTTTTCATGCCAGTCCCTCCGACATGCATCACTGTCAGGGTAAAAGGAGTTGACAATTCACAATAATATATTTTCATATTTTATTCCCGTCGACAGATTTATTACAATCCCCAAACTAACCTATGTTGGAATTGAATCCAGAGCTAACTTGCTGAGCCACCCCCGCTCCCATCAGAGCAGAAAGACAATTCACAAGAAGTACATTATCACCCTGTCATTGGATTTGACATGAACTGAAAGAAACGTTAGAAGCAATTTACTTCTGATTTGATTGAACAGAAATTAAAGCGAGAAACAAATTAGTACGAATTCATCGGTAACCTGGTCACGTGAGCCTCGTTTGATAAACCTGCAAATAATTTCCCGCCATTTGCAGTTGAAGTCCGAGTTCACTCTATCATGACCTCTTCAATAAAATTGACATGAAAGCGTTGTCATTATGTTGACAAAATTCATGACTGTAGAAGGCTTTTGGAATGACGGCATAGGCTTCATGCTACATAGCAGTCTATCCACGATAGCTAGAGCTGTTACCAATGTCTCTTGTCTCAATCAACAAGCCATAATTGCTGGTTTAACTTACATAGCAGGTCATAATACCTTTTCCTGTTACCAATGCTCTAACCACAGCTCAAAAGTGCCGGTATATATATTTTTAGACTAAATAGTCTTTTCCGTAACTGCTTGCGATTGCTGGTACTACAAATTGATTTTTCTGTCACTGCTTGCGATTGCTGATACTACAAATAGCCTTTTCTGTCACTGCTTGCGATTGCTGATACTGCAAATAGCCTTTTCTGTCACTGCTTGCGATTGCTGATACTACAAATAGCCTTTCCTGTCACTGCTTGCGATTGCTGATACTACAAATAGCCTTTTCTGTCACTGCTTGCGATTGCTGATACTACAAATAGCCTTTTCTGTCACTGCTTGCGATTGCTGATACTACAAATAGCCTTTTCTGTCACTGCTTGTGATTGCTGATACTACAAATAGCCTTTTCTGTCACTGCTTGCAATGGCTGGCACTACAAATAGCCTTTTCTGTCTCTGCTTGCGATCACGGGTACTACAAATAGCCTTTTATGTCATTGCTTGCGATTGCTGATACTACAAATAGCCTTTTCTGTCACTGCTTGCGATTGCTGATACTACAAATAGCCTTTTCTGTCACTGCTTGTGATTGCTGATACTACAAATAGCCTTTTCTGTCACTGCTTGCGATTGCTGATACTACAAATAGCCTTTTCTGTCACTGCTTGCGATTGCTGATACTACAAATAGCCTTTTCTGTCACTGCTTGTGATTGCTGATACTACAAATAGCCTTTTCTGTCACTGCTTGCAATGGCTGGCACTACAAATAGCCTTTTCTGTCTCTGCTTGCGATCACGGGTACTACAAATAGCCTTTTCTGCCACTGCTTGTGATTGCTGATACTACAAATAGCCTATTCTGTCACTGCTTGCAACGGCTGGCACTACAAATAGCCTTTTCTGTCACTGCTTGCCATGGCTGGCACTACAAATAGCCTTTTCTGTCACTGCTTGTGATTGCTGGTAGGCTTACTACAAATAGCCTTTTGACCTTAGTAGCCCTTTGACCAATCGTCTTTTTGGGTCACTGAGTGCGATTTCTGGTATAAAATCAAGCATGTCATAACGCCTTTTCCTGTCGTTTGTTGGTATAACCTGGTATGTCATATCAAGCTCCTCTCAAGTCGATCACAGCTTGTGTTTTCTGGTTTGGGAATGTTTCTGTTTCATTTAGGCCTAGGCCTAGTCATCTTCATTCGGATTAAATGCAACTGATTTTTATTTGTTTAAAATAGGGACAGTGTTTAAATTCAACATTCACTTGGACTCTAATGAAATTAATTCTTGTCAAACTACAATGGTCGCTGAATACATAATGCCTCCAGACATTCAACTAATTTGTTGGCAACAGAAAAGACAAGCAACGCTCTTGTTTGGAGAAAATTGAAATCCGTGGTAATCAAACGGAACTGTAGTCTCGTTCTACAAGCTGCTATTGTTGCTTTTTATTCTTCAGTAATCGACTGGACGTGATAATCCCGTCTAACGGAAATGTCAACAACGAGCAGGAAGCTGTCTGATGATTGGATGTAATTCGATTGGTTAGCAACGAGGCGCGGCAGACGATAACAAATTGGCGGGAATTATTGACCTCAATTGATCAGAATTTGATTTCAGATTTGAGATAAAGAAGTTATTTGACATAAATTGGAAATTGGACGTTCTTAATTGCTGGGACATCTGGAAGAGATAAAAAAAAGGGTTCTTAACAACCCTCGGGTTATTATTCACTAGTCCCCCTCCCTCGCCCCTTTATGGGCATGGTGTTTAACTGTCGGTGGGGCATATGACTAGATAAACCCATCGTACTCAAGCACAAAAAATTGCAAAATTAAGCCTTGACTATAAACCAGATTCATCTCATAATATGCTACAGAAGAGATTAATAACTTGTAATCTAGAATTGCAAATTCGCACTTTGTAAGCCTTATCAATCATACCTTAGTTTCAGAAATAGGAATTTTTTAACTTACATAATCAGTAAAAATGTTCACAGATTATCGTCGAGATTTGAGCCTTCAAACCCATGTGTATCCATAATTATTCACGTTTGAAAGATAAAAATTCGACTCGAATTTTAGTGAGACTATGCCATATATAGAAAACACATATATAGGAATAGACAGTGAAATTTCTAGTTTGAGGTATATTTGAAGGGATTATGTGATTTTCGTGCGTTTTAGTACTTCTTAAGCACAATAAAGACCCAAATCAATCCCCGAAAGCGAAAATGCCAACTGTTCCCCTTTAAGATATTGGACAAAGGCGTGAGCTAAATGCTCATCAAGAAAGGGTCGAGAGAGGAACATATCGTATTCAACCACAGGAATTCCACACGGATCCCGCACGTTAATCAATTCACAATAGATCTTTTAGACGAAAGACAGTAAATTCCCGGGGTCCCTATTAAAGATTATTTAATCATCGAATGATATTTATCAATTATTCATGAACTTAAAGATTGATGAGCGCCATTAAACCTCCTTTCTTTTAAATTAAATTCATTACCAGTTACAATCCCTTAAGACATGTTTATTTTATGACTGTAGATTACTACCTTATGGTCTATTCAATATACATGTATGAATAATCACCATATTTCACATTTTAAGGGGGTCGAAAGTGTAATCAGCCAATACCTGTTTATCAGCTTACGGCCATTCTCGCTACAGACAAGGCCACCGTAGAGATACGAATGACGGCCTACGGTGAAAATTCCGCTAGCGCTCTGCAACACAGATTTGGCTTTACGGAAACTGCCGAAAATTACCGAAAGCTAAAATATAACTGTGACAATAGGCCTACTAATTCTGGTTCATTGAGGCCTATTCTACAATTTATCCCACATTCAAATGGATCAATTTCGTGTCAATATTAATTTTTAGTTTTCTAAAATGAAACGGGTTTTGTCATCTATTCTTATCTTTTTTTACCTTGAGCTAATATTCGCCAAAATGACAAAAAGTGCCCCGGACGAGCAAAAATTGTAGCCCCTATCATCCAGTCACTCTATGTTTACATACAGTTACAACGAAAGTTCTTACAGGAATAGTCTTGGTGGGAGAGACTAAAAAAAATAGAGGGTACGCCGATGGCAATTATCTGCTGCTCATAAAAGGAAATCCCAATTAACATCTGTTTAGTATGTGATGAGAGAAAGCTGTAAGTTAGACCCTAGAGATTGTCCTGGTGGTGTCATGTACAATCAATGTCCGTCAACAATGATGTCTACAAGATTGATAGAGATCACTGCGACCTGACCTGACTGGTGGAATCATTCTTCGACAGTTTCCGTAAAGTAAATCTGTCTCGGTAATGAATGGTGAATTTCGTTGTGTCTTTTCTTTCGGTATTTAGCAGTGATTTATCAAGTGATAGTTGGCCTAATATTCCGACCAAAATATAGTACACTTTTATGATATATTTTAGTTGATCCATATCATTGTTCACAAACACTTGAAGTCCTGAACGACCAGTCTCTAATTAAATTATCGTAACAATATAGGCGTAGTTCCGTTACCATTACTTTCATCGTTTATGGTGGAATTTAAACAAGTCGCGTGTCACCAAATACATCGAATTATAAATAAGCTTAGTTCATGTACTAATGATCCGAACCACAAAACGAAACCCGAAATCCAGAACAACATTTTGGCGGCAGCTAATGATCTTTTCATACGAGGAGGTATCTCTAATATAAGTGAGTATTTCATAATGAAAAGTGGTATCAGGTGTCTAGATGAGTAAATTATTCTGTCTGGCGCAACATCTGCTCAATCTAGACATCAAACGACAAATAGAAACGAGCTAAACAAAAGAAATAGCAACTACAAACTACAAAACTACTACAACTACAGAAATGCAAAACATGTCCCTTTATATCAGAAACTCATTATTTTGTAAGCAACTCTACGAATAAAAGGTACCCGATCCAGGAACATCTAACATGTGAACATTCGAATGTAATATATTTAATTTCATGCAAGAAATGCCCCAAACAATATGTAGGAGAAACTAAGAATAATTTACGAACTCGCTTTAATGCTCATAGGTCAGACATCAAATTAAAGAAAGACAAGCCTGTTTCTAATCATTTCAACCTCGACGACCATTCAATAGACGATCTCACCCTAATCCCAATTGAGCGTATAGAAATTGACTTGCCCGAAGATGAAACTACCAAATTCCGTCAATCTAGGGAGGCCCATTGGATTGAGACATTGAATACAGCAAGACCTATAGGACTAAATATTCATCATAATGTAAGCATAGCACCCTTTGTTGTCCCGTTTAATACAACCAGCAATCGAGCAAGCAAGATAGTTCATGCCCACTATAAGAGCCTTCAAGAGAAATTCCCCCATGTCTATAAGCAGAAAATGATAGTTGCATATTCAAAAAATAAGAACTTAAATGATAATATTGCTCATAGTAAACTAAAAACAATCAGTACATAACAGATACTATACTGTTATTTTTTCTAATTTCAGATCAGAATAAGAACAGAAGAAAACCCAATATCAAGACCCTTAATCCTAATTTCTAAATAAAGTGTCTGCTCCACCCTAGGCCTGTACATTTGGGAGAATCAAACCCTCCCTTCCCCGAAATTTAAAATTTATAACGACGAAAACCCCATATATTGCAGCAAATTTTAACATCGAGCACGAAGCATGTAAATCAAAAATTATGATTTAGGCATGAAAATTGGTCATAAAAAAAGTTCAAATTCAGAAATGAAGCGAAATGTTAAACATGAAACAAATTCAAGTCTGTTATTAACTGTGGAAAATTCTTGATTTAAAATTCACGTCTATAATCAAAATAATAGCAAGTCCATCAGAGTGTAAGTTTCATAATATGTGACCATGTAATAGGACTTAGTTTCCGCTTCGAAGGTAAGCCTGTACTGGTACTTTCTGTTCGGATTCCATACGTTCTAATTCCTTTTATTTGTAGAGTACCAGGGTGCGATTTCGGCATAGGTTGAATAGTAGGCGATTGTCAATTGATTGTAATTGATTCGCTACAGTACAGGTTATGCACGTTAAGGATACCTCTAAAATTGGAAATGATAAAAATGTTGTCGAATGACACAGACTGTCCAGACAAATTTGGACGTAAAACGTCATTTTCCACATCCTTAAGCGGACCCAACTTCCATTGTTAATGATGCATACCGTTACAAATCGTAGGAGTTTACATCAATTCTGACCTCTTAACTTTGAAATGCCGAAAATGTGTACGAATAACACGCGAATGTCCTCTCTTTTTTATTTCATATAGAAGATGGGGGGAGGTAATATATCCGGAAGAGCAATGGTGTATGGTAAGTTGGTTATCAGAATTTTTCAGGGAGGGGGGTCATTTTTCGGTGTGACGGTTTTGCTCTCTTCGTCTCTGAAGCCGATCATCCCTTTCTGCCATTTCTTTTTCACTCGCTTACTTTTACTTTTTCATTTATAAAAAGCCGTTGTACTTTACCACAGCGGAAGATTATTGACAAATTTCTCTGTGTTAAAACATCAATGGTTAAACACTTCCGATGATTAATGGTCTCTGGAACCAGATCCCGGCTTGTCATTACCCCGATCAATAAGGTCGATAATCATCCCGCCAGCTATTCATTACCTTGGTCAATACTGTACGCTAATCTCTGCTGCTGTTTTGTGATATATTTTTTTTGTCTTGGACTGGATGTATATGATTGAAATGCGTTTTGCAATATATTGGGAATCACCATACACTGTGGGTTAAATTTCAGAGGGTATCCAAATGTTGTAGGTCTACTTTTTAAAAGACTGCTGAGCGCTGGCATCAAAAAGAATCTGGTTAAGAGTACCACAACTGACAATCACAATAAGCTGTAAATAGCCTGTTGACTGAAACATCCCATTCGAAGTCCCATTTTAAAGGGCCGAAGTCCCATTTCAAAGAGACGGTGTCGCTTTTCACTATGATTGATTTGTATAGTGCTCACGTTCAGGTCCGCCCTGATTATCTGACTCCATCATTATTTGTGTGAGCATCCACCATCCCCATCTTTTCTTCTTCTTTATTAACAGGGATTTTGGCTTTCCATTCCAAAGAGACGATGTGGCTATCCATTAGGGTTAATTAGAATAGTGCTCACGTTCAGGTCCGCACTGAATATCTGACTCCATTATTTAGGCGTATGTGGCATGAAATGGAGAATCGAAATCCTCTTGGGTAATGAAGGTATATATTGGTGTGTATACGTCTAAATACGACTGAATACCACTATAGCCGACAAACAGGGCGGCAACATACCGGAAGTCCAAATATGTTTCTGTTTATATTAAGCACATAAAAACAAACATCTTTTAAAATCCATTAGCTTACCCCATACTAATGAAATGTTTTACAGCTTTTAAAACCTTAAAAGACTGACAATACATTAGTATAAATAATGTAGGCAAGTCTAATTCAGAAAAGAAATAATATGAAGTTTTAACATCGTTCTGTACCTGATTATGGTACCGATAATATACTTCCAGGTGTCAATGTAAAAAAACCTATAACCTTTATTCACCTGATAGCGACACGGCCGAAACTTATGTTTTTTTTGTAGTTAGCTGTAAAATATAAGAATAGATTACAGGTGGGAAAAGGTAATCTCCAGGTTGTGATACAAAAAGTAATGTTAAGCACATTTGCGAGCCACAATCCATGGCCTATTATGGTATTTTCTGCAGATATAACCCTTAACATTGCCGATATCATTACGTCATCGGTCATAACTGCAAGTATGAATATAAATAACGACTGGACGCTCTTTTTTTTAAAAATAATAATCTTTTCATCAACAGAGTTCTATTTTGGAGTTGATATTTCAAGAAAAATAATTGGCAAATGTGATTCAGAAACGATGGCGGTCGGACAGTAGAAGTTTATAAATGTCACCTTAAACAGCGAAAATTACGCAACTTAGTCACGAAGTAAATGATGGTTTTTATATGAAACAGAGTGGTTATCTTCAATTTTCTCAAGAAGGTAATTTTTAAAATCGATCATAAAGTAATTTGGAAGCGAGAGGATCATTATGACGGTGCTGTATCTAAATAGAATCTGGGTTTTCGTGAATTAAAATGGTTAAAGCATGATCGTATATCATCCTTGTAATCAAACTGATAATGACCCCCCGTCATGATAGACTGTTATTTATACTCATTTTAAATCAAAAGTTAATAGAAAGCCAAATAAAGTTCTTTTTTGTCAATCGTGTGAGCGGTGTCGCTGATTCGTCTATTTTCCTCAAACTCCACGGAAAGGTGTCACTAATGAGTTTTTTTATCAATCGTGTGAGCGGTGTCGCTGATTGTTCTACTTTCCCCAAATTCACTGCAAGGTGTATATTATTCATAGAGTTATATATAGAAACTATATAACTCTATGATCTTATTAGTTTCTTGTCAATCGTATGAGCGGTGTCGCTGATTGTTCTACTTTTCCTCAAACTTCACTGCAAGGTGTATATTATTCATAGAGTTATATAATAGAAACTATATAACTCTATGATCTTATTAGTTTCTTGTCAATCGTATGAGCGGTGTCGCTGATTGGTCTATTTTCCTCAAACTACACGAAAAAGTGTCACTAATGAGTTTTTTGTCAATCGTGTGAGCGGTGTCGCTGATTGTTCTACTTTCCTCAAACTCAACGGAAAGGTGTAACTAGTTAGTTTTTTGTCATTTGTCAATCGTATGAGCGGTGTCGCTGATTTGTCTACTTTCCTCAAACTACACGAAAAAGTGTCACTAATGAGTTTTTTATCAATCGTGTGAGTGGTATCGCTGAGTGGTCTACTTTCAGCAAACTTCATTGCAAGGTGTATCTTATTAGTTTCGTGTCAATCGTATGAGAGGTGTCGCTGATTGGTCTACTTTCCTCAAACTCCACAGAAAGGTGTAACTAATCAGTTTGCCCAATATCCCACTTAATATTAATATAGTTAATAGGAAACTATAAAAAAAAAACATGAAAATATCTTTTTTCAAATTCATCCTGTAAGTGATGTCGTTGATAAACATGCCTTCCCAAAACTACAAAATAAGGCGTCTGCGATTAGCCTACCTTCTCCTTCCACCCTCAAACCCTCGTGGTGTCGAGAAGCTTATCCGAGGCATATACTATACACAACTATATGATGTATCCACCAAAACTGCCATAATTTAAAAGATGTTTTCTGTATTTATTCAAACTCCTGAAGAAAACCGTTATTATTTCAAACGTTTAAATGTAAAAATTTGTCTGTTAAAATGATTTAATGAAAATTTATTCCATCCCCAACGTGTTTATTGTTAGTGAAAAACGGTCATTTATGATTTTAGTCTAGTATGTTGACAGTGATTAGAAATTATGAATGTTTCTATTCATGAATCTGTCAAAAGAGTTTGAGAAAATACGACAGTTTAAAATTTATAATTTAATTATTCCGATTCCATAACAATAACATGCCATCATAGTTTTCATGTTTCCAAACTATTGGTGTATGGTGTTGTAGAAATGGGAATTGAATATGTTGAGATCCAGAAGTGTCCCAATTCAATTCATCTATGATGACCAGTATGTATTTAGAGGGGGGCACTGGGCCATAGCCTTTCCCACAGGCCTGCGAAAATCCTTTTTGAAGTGAAAATTAAGCCCTCAAAATTCATCTAATAAGGCCACCTTTGGCTTTGGTGGGGCAGGAGGTCGATTCAGATAGATCAGGGTAACAAGAATGAAAATAGATTTACCTCATCTGTTTTCCGTCTAAAAACAATGGTCTTTTATTCTAAGGCTATTAAAAGCTTATCAGATTACACAATGTTTGCGTCAAAACTGACGTCCGCAGAATACCGTCAGATAATGGTCTAAGGGAAATAACTCCATTTAAAGTATTAGACGACGACCACAGTTAAATCGAAGTCTTGGTTATCAGGTCACTTTGTCATTTCTGCATCTTGTTAATCGAGACAACTTTGTTATTATTATGTCTATTTCCGGTTTGGTTTGTTTATGATAAGAGATAGAGAATAAAAGATTATGTGACTGAAATATGAGTTGTATTGTCAGCAAATATAATTACATTTCAGCCATTGTATCGGGTCACTTGCGTCAGCGAATGAACTAGTTGACATCTTTTATCTAACAAAAGATTTCAAGCATTTGGCCTGTATAAGATAGGCCACGCCTCACACTTTTTTCCATTGACTGATTCGGATTTGCATTTATATTGTCGTGTCGCAGTTTTAACAGTTACTTGTGCATGTAGGTGCTCTGTTGGTTAGGATCGAGATATGTATGTAACAAACTAGTGCAAAGGTGAGTCAAACCTCCTTGCTATACATTTTTTAGCCTACAGTTCTGACTGTGACAGTTGGGTATTTGGATCTCAAGCGAGATGGCATTGGTTGTCCCTTCCACAGAAAGATGAGTGCCAAAGTATTTCACCCAGGACCACATGGTGGACAGGAGCCTTGAGAACCTGAGAATGATTTGTTAAGTTTATCCTTGTAAAATCATTACCAAGGGATTGCTAAAGTATATCACCCAGATCACTTGGTAGACAGAAGTCTTTAGAACCAGAGAATGATTTGTTAAGTTTATCCTTGTGAAATCATTGCAAAGAGATTGCTAAAGTATATCACCCAGGACCACTTGGTAGACAGGAGCCTTGAGAACCTGAGAATGATTTGTTAAGTTTATCCTTGTAAAATCATTACCAAGGGAAATCTTGCTATAAAGTATATCACCCAGATCACTTGGTAGACAGAAGCCCTGAGAACCTGAGACTAATGTGTTATCCTTGTAAAATCATTACCAAGAAGTTGCTAAAGTATATCACCCAGGACCACTTGGTAGACAGGAGCATTGAGAACCTGAGACTAAGGTGTTATCCTTGTAAAATCATTACCAGATTGCCAAAAGTATATCACCTAGGATCACTTAGTAGAAAGAAGTCTTGAGAACCTGGGAATGATTTGTTAAGTTTATCCTTGTAAAATCATTACCAAGAGATAGCCAAAGTATATCACCCAGGATCACTTGGTAGACAGGAGCCTTGAGAACCTGAGACTAAGGTGTTATCCTTGTAAAATCATTACCAGATTGCCAAAGTATATCACCCAGGATCACTTGTTAGACAGGATCTCCAAAAATTTTTGCTATCCTTGTAAAATCATTGTAAAGAAGTTTGACTATGGACCAGGGTTAGGATCATGGACCAGCTGGTAGACAGTATCCTAAAAACCACAAGTTGTTAGCTGTGTGGAGCAAGGTTTTTTTCTTTTTTTTTTTCCGTCTGACTGATCATTGTTACTCTGGGACTTTTTACAAGACAACCGTATGTTAATTCCTAAAACAAACACACTTATTTCTAGAGTTAAACTAAACCCAAATTGTTTGATTTTCAAATAATTATGTTTACACTAGATAGTTACTGTTTACAATTTGTGTTCACATTGAAATTGTACAGATGGTGTTCTTGAATTCAAATAAAAAATATTTTTTTTACCACTATTTTCAAAACTAGATTTCCTGATGAACATTGTGTATCAGAAACAATGTCAACAGCATGAGATAAGCTTTGGTCAATTTGAAACGATGTAATATACTAATATGTTGGTGAAATTACTAATCTGAATATATCATTTTCATGGTAGAATTTCATTCAGGCATGATATTCTAATAAAACCAATAACATATAACTATTGACAGTAATTAGGGGAATATGGGAAAAACAAATAAAATCATGACCATTTCCCTTTGATTAAAGAGATTGTAAAGAGGTTTTCTAATTTCTTTTGGGTGTATTGGGGACATTGATAGCATCAATTTGCACCATTTCAATTTTCAACCAGACGTCTGTGGTTCCTGCAATCCTCTA
>NW_008710566.1:18464-20560 GCF_000327385.1 Lottia gigantea
GAGCTGGCCAATGATTCTTCTGGAAGGGATAAATCATCCAGGCATGCGATCACAACTCGACACCCTGTTACCCAACAATTCAAGGCAAAATTTAACCTGATAGTAAAGACTGTATCGTCACATTCTCGCAAGGAGTTGCCGGATAATATTATGTTAGTATCAACTTGAAAATCAAGTGACGATAGCATAAAGTTTCAACGTCAGTCTCGTTAGAATGAGATAAAAATTTCGTTCCGGTTTTTTTATTATTTCATACAGCCACTTCAGTTATAGGGTCTTACGAAAGCCCTCTTGAACTGACCTTTTGACCTAAGTCGATGACGTCTGCCTTAACCATTTAAATTTCTACCCACTCCAGCGCTGGAATTTTGCCACGCGGTGTTTATCAGGTTAGGTAAAACATCCAAGAAGGCTGTCGTTAGAAGCTAACAGAAGTGCCTAACTTAAAAATAAAGGCAAAAAATAGGGGGGGGGGGGGGCGAAAGTTGGTCTAATTTTATTTACACTATTTCAACGTAAGTTTTTTTTAAAATATAGTACTAATATTAGTAGTATAATAGAGCACTGTAGTATTACAGATAGCTGAATTTGCTCTGTATCAGTCGGTAAAACATATATTCAGACGAATATTATACAGTGACCTGAAATTGGGCTCCATCAGCCTGAAAGCCAACATCAAGGACGATTGTATACCTTTAACTCTATTGACGAGGTCTACTGACTTTTCTTAATAAGTGACTGGATGTTGTAAAGAAATTCGACTAAACGGTTTGTCGTCTAATCCGATTATCAAGCCTCTTAGACTTGAGTTTTTCTCGTCCACAATAAGCCTTTATCAATATCTTTGATCACTTTGGACATTTTCAATATGGAGTCTACAACATAATTTAATTCTGACCAATTTTCCCCACTTTAAAGGTGGCAATAACCAGAGAAAATGCAATAATAAATTCAATATAAAACTATCTTGTCCAACTAGCCACCAAATTGATTTCGTGATAGCTGTTTTCTGTGGTCAAATTGAGGCTAAATCGACTATCGTGTCCTACTAGCAGGCAGATTGTTTGTAATTATCACGCTTTTTTCTGTGGTCAAAACATGGCCAGAATGGGGTTTGGTCTTGGTTTATTGGCCCCATTGGAACAACTAGACTCTTTTTCCACGTCAGCCCTAATTATCGCACTTTTTTCTGTATTCAGAACGGGACTCTTATATGGGAATTGGGTTGTAGCACAAGCGACATTGGTTTATTGTCCCATCCGAACAACTAGACTCTTTTTCCACGTCAGCCCTAATCATCGCACTTTTTCTGTATTCAGAACGGGACTCTTATATGGGAATTGGGTTGTAGCACAAACGACGTTGGTTTATTGTCCTATCCGAACAACTAGACTGTTTTTCCACGTCAGCCCTAATCATCACACTTTTTCTGTATTCAGAACGGGACTCTTATATGGGAATTGGGTTGTAGCACAAACGACATTGGTTTATTGTCCCATCCGAACAACTAGACTCTTTTTCCACGTCAGCCCTAATCATCGCACTTTTTCTGTATTCAGAACGGGACTCTTATATGGGAATTGGGTTGTAGCACAAACGACATTGGTTTATTGTCCCATCAGAACAACTAGACTCTTTTTCCACGTCATCCCCAATTATCGCACTTTTTCTGTTTCAGAACGGGACTCTTATATGGGAATTGGGTTGTAGCACAAACGACATTGGTTTATTGTCCCATCCGAACAACTAGACTCTTTTTCATGCCAGTCCCTCCGACATGCATCACTGTCAGGGTAAAAGGAGTTGACAATTCACAATAATATATTTTCATATTTTATTCCCGTCGACAGATTTATTACAATCCCCAAACTAACCTATGTTGGAATTGAATCCAGAGCTAACTTGCTGAGCCACCCCCGCTCCCATCAGAGCAGAAAGACAATTCACAAGAAGTACATTATCACCCTGTCATTGGATTTGACATGAACTGAAAGAAACGTTAGAAGCAATTTACTTCTGATTTGATTGAACAGAAATTAAAGCGAGAAACAAATTAGTACGAATTCATCGGTAACCTGGTCACGTGAGCCTCGTTT
>NW_008710566.1:21291-23231 GCF_000327385.1 Lottia gigantea
TGCTGATACTACAAATAGCCTTTCCTGTCACTGCTTGCGATTGCTGATACTACAAATAGCCTTTTATGTCACTGCTTGCAATGGCTGGCACTACAAATAGCCTTTTCTGTCTCTGCTTGCGATCACGGGTACTACAAACAGCCTTTTCTGCCACTGCTTGTGATTGCTGATACTACAAATAGCCTATTCTGTCACTGCTTGCAACGGCTGGCACTACAAATAGCCTTTTCTGTCACTGCTTGCCATGGCTGGCACTACAAATAGCCTTTTCTGTCACTGCTTGTGATTGCTGGTAGGCTTACTACAAATAGCCTTTTGACCTTAGTAGCCCTTTGACCAATCGTCTTTTTGGGTCACTGAGTGCGATTTCTGGTATAAAATCAAGCATGTCATAACGCCTTTTCCTGTCGTTTGTTGGTATAACCTGGTATGTCATATCAAGCTCCTCTCAAGTCGATCACAGCTTGTGTTTTCTGGTTTGGGAATGTTTCTGTTTCATTTAGGCCTAGGCCTAGTCATCTTCATTCGGATTAAATGCAACTGATTTTTATTTGTTTAAAATAGGGACAGTGTTTAAATTCAACATTCACTTGGACTCTAATGAAATTAATTCTTGTCAAACTACAATGGTCGCTGAATACATAATGCCTCCAGACATTCAACTAATTTGTTGGCAACAGAAAAGACAAGCAACGCTCTTGTTTGGAGAAAATTGAAATCCGTGGTAATCAAACGGAACTGTAGTCTCGTTCTACAAGCTGCTATTGTTGCTTTTTATTCTTCAGTAATCGACTGGACGTGATAATCCCGTCTAACGGAAATGTCAACAACGAGCAGGAAGCTGTCTGATGATTGGATGTAATTCGATTGGTTAGCAACGAGGCGCGGCAGACGATAACAAATTGGCGGGAATTATTGACCTCAATTGATCAGAATTTGATTTCAGATTTGAGATAAAGAAGTTATTTGACATAAATTGGAAATTGGACGTTCTTAATTGCTGGGACATCTGGAAGAGATAAAAAAAAAGGGTTATTAACAACCCTCGGGTTATTATTCACTAGTCCCCCTTCCTCGCCCCTTTATGGGCATGGTGTTTAACTGTCGGTGGGGCATATGACTAGATAAACCCATCGTACTCAAGCACAAAAAATTGCAAAATTAAGCCTTGACTATAAACCAGATTCATCTCATAGTTTCAGAAATAGGAATTTTTTAACTTAAATAATCAGTAAAAATGTTCACAGATTATCGTCGAGATTTGAGCCTTCAAACCCATGTGTATCCATAATTATTCACGTTTGAAAGATAAAAATTCGACTCGAATTTTAGTGAGACTACGCATATATAGAAAACACATATATAGGAATAGACAGTGAAATTTCTAGTTTGAGGTATATTTGAAGGGATTATGTGATTTTCGTGCGTTTTAGTACTTCTTAAGCACAATAAAGACCCAAATCAATCCCCGAAAGCGAAAATGCCAACTGTTCCCCTTTAAGATATTGGACAAAGACGTGAGCTAAATGCTCATCAAGAAAGGGTCGAGAGAGGAACATATCGTATTCAACCACAGGAATTCCACACGGATTCCGCATGTTAATCAATTCACAATAGATCTTTTAGACGAAAGACAGTAAATTCCCGGGGTCCCTATTAAAGATTATTTAATCATCGAATGATATTTATCAATTATTCATGAACTTAAAGATTGATGAGCGCCATTAAACCTCCTTTCTTTTAAATTAAATTCATTACCAGTTACAATCCCTTAAGACATGTTTATTTTATGACTGTAGATTACTACCTTATGGTCTATTCAATATACATGTATGAATAATCACCATATTTCACATTTTAAGGGGGTCGAAAGTGTAATCAGCCAATACCTGTTTATCAGCGTACGGCCATTCTCGCTACAGACAAGGCCACCGTAGAGA
>NW_008710566.1:26488-50258 GCF_000327385.1 Lottia gigantea
CCTCTTTACAATCCCTTTAATCTAGATCTATCAATGTATGAAATAAGAGAATATTAACAGATGACTATTTATTTTCCAGAATATTAAAGCATGTCATTAAAATGATATCTTCAGCATACAATATACCACTGTCTCAATCTATTTTTCCTCCACCATCAACAAAGGTACGTTACTTCAGCAATTAGTTACAGTACCCTCCCACCATAGTTAGCTATGTAATGAATTTTTTCTTTCGTTTAACAAATATTTAGAAAAAAATATCAATAGCATTGCAGTTATTTTAGAATGTCTTTGGGTATCTTTAAATAAACACTTCTCTCCAAATCTAATTAAAATTAGACTAAATTTCTACCCTCTCCAGCTCTAGCATTTGTGACGTAGTTTCTATCAGGTTAGGTCAAAAGGTTAATTTGATGAATGTTCAAGAGGGCTGTCGCTAGATCCTAACTGAAGTGGCTAATTAAAAATTTAAAAAAATGGAACGAAAGTTTGGTCTAATTTTGATTGGACTGGTTTCTTACTCAGTAATTACAAGTAAAACTGATTTACATTTTGGCATTTCCATCAACCCAAAGACAATCTAAGACTCTGAGTAGTATTTTGAAGTTGATATTTCAAATGCATACATGCAAAAACTGCGGTCAATGAAAGTTTGGTCTAATGTTTATTAGACTGGTAGTGTTTGAATATAATTAAGTAGAGCATGGCTAGTTTTAGACAGGCATTGCTAGTGATACTGTTTTTTATTAGTTTATATTTTAATTCACTGTGATTTTTCTATTTTGAGAAATGTTTTAGATAAGTACTGTTGGATGAAGAATTAGAGGGGGCATATCACTTTAGATTTAAATTTATGTGGTTCCTTTGTTGAAATATTGTTTATTAATAGTAATACATCATTATATTTTTGTTCACATTTAAGTTTCAGTTTCCTCAGATTGGTTTGTCCAAATGTTTGGTGAAAATTGAGGATAAAGTACAAATATTTGGTCAAAATTGAAGATCAATTACAATTTATATTTGGTCTAAATTGAAGATCAAGTACAATTTATATTTGGTCTAAATTGAAGATCAAGTACAATTTATATTTGGTCTAAATTGAAGATCAAGTACAATTTATATTTGGTCTAAATTGAAGATCAAGTACAATTTATATTTGGTCTAAATTGAAGATCAAGTACAATTTATATTTGGTCTAAATTGTAGATCAAGTACAATTTATGTATGGCCAAAATTGAAGATCAAGTACAATTTATATTTGGTCTAAATTGAATATCAAGTACAATTTATATTTGGTCTAAATTGAAGATCAAGTACAATTTATATTTGGTCTAAATTGAAGATCAAGTACAATTTATATTTGGTCTAAATTGTAGATCAAGTACAATTTATGTATGGCCAAAATTGAAGATCAAGTACAATTTATATTTGGTCTAAATTGAAGATCAAGTACAATTTATATTTGGTCTAAATTGAAGATCAAGTACAATTTATATTTGGTCTAAATTGAAGATCAAGTACAATTTATATTTGGTCTAAATTGTAGATCAAGTACAATTTATGTATGGCCAAAATTGAAGATCAAGTACAATTTATATTTGGTCTAAATTGAAGATCAAGTACAATTTATATTTGGTCTAAATTGAAGATCAAGTACAATTTATATTTGGTCTAAAGTTGAAGATCAAGTACAATTTATATTTGGTCTAAATTGTAGATCAAGTACAATTTATGTATGGCCAAAATTGAAGATCAAGTACAATTTATGTATGGTCTAAATTGAGGATCAAGTACAAATATTTGGTTAAAATCGAGGATCAAGTACAAATATTTGGTTAAAATTTAGGATCAAGTACAAATGTTTGGTCAAAATTGAGGATCAAGTACAATTTATATTTGGTTAAATGTGAAATATGACAGCTTTGACATGCAGTTGGTGAAACAAAGGAAATGATCCTTCAAAATAAGTAACTAGATGTGGGTGTACTAGGGGACATAAATAGACAAATGCTTTAAATTAGTGCTTTATTCAGCTTACATTCGTTTTTTGTTCCACAATATTTCCAGGTGTTAAATTTGTAGAAGGTATCTCTTTAAATTTAAATGCAACAGTAACATGAGAAAGCTGTTTATTTTACTGCAGTTTCTAATCCATTATGGTAATTCTTGACGCAAATTTTCTTAAGCTACCCCCTTGTTATGTCATGTTTTTGTGTCTGATTTATTCCCAAACACGTAGAGTGAACACTAAAGTAAACATGTGTAAAAATAACATTCAAAACGTGCTAGCTCTTCTGTAAACTGAACTCTCTATTAATGGAAACAAATTTAGTCCTCTTAATGCTGTGAATGAAGTTATTGACGTACCTGGGTGGTCTGGAATGCCCTCCTCAGACCAAGTGCTTCTTATTTTTACATTTCTCTGCAGAAATTTCAATACTTCAATTCAAATTTTCCTTCTTCTCAATAATACTAAAGGATGCTGGTCAATTTGGCTGAAATGGACAAAGTATTTACTGTTAAAGGTTGAGTAGGTTCATGCTGGTGTCATGGCAATATTCCCTTTATTGCACTCTGCATTGCTTTATTTAGTAGATACAGAGTAGGAGAGAATATTAGATTTCTGATTGGCTATCAACATTATCCTCTAGAATATTAGCTGAACTTCGGTTGTCAAAAAGGTTTCAATTACATTTTGATATGAGACAACTTGTTCAGTGATACAACAATGTTCTATATATCTTTTTGCTTAATTGATCACAGAATTGAAAGAGATTTTTAAAGAGGTTTTCTAAATTTTTTAAGTGTATTTGCATCATTCCAATTTTCAATCAGATGTATGTGATCCTGAAATTTCACTAAAACTAAGTGTTTGATGTCCAAAATTGCGAAGGACCTTATGTGATGAAACAAATTTCGCGATAAGTAAGGTCATCAAACATTTAGTTTCAGTGGAATTTCAGGAATCACAGATGTCTGATTGAAAATTGAAATGGTGCAAATTGATGCTATCAGTGTCCCTGATACACATACAAAATTTTAAAAACCTCTTTAAAATCCCTTTTAGTTATCAAGACAATGAAGGGCAATTGATATTTTACACTAACCATCTGAATGGAGTTAAATGACTATATATATATATACACATTGTTCTTTTGAAGCTGTGTTAGGAGAACTACTGAATAAATATATCACTGTTCATTGTAGATTTTGGGATGGTTGTTGGACATATTCATTCATCTTTTTTTTGGGGGGGAAATGGACAAATGTTACATTTGTTTGGAAATCAAATTTTACTGAATATATTTTTAAGTGAATTGGAATATCAGAATCAAAACATTACAGAGAATCTTGGGTTTAAGTAAATTAAATTTTAAGTGATATTTGAAGTCAATTGGAATATCAGCTTCAAAATAGTGTACATAATCTTGGATTTTCTTTCGATTGAAATCAATTTTAAGTGCAGCTTTTTTTTAGTGAATTGGAATATCAAAATAGTACTTTGTATCTTGGCTTTCCTGTTCGGAAATTAAATATTTAGTCAATTTTTTTACTGTTAGTCAAAGCTTGACTTTCCTACTATAGCAAGAAGACAATAGCTAATTCCTTCATTGACATTTACTCATTGACTCTCTATTCAATGTTTGGTTTATTCAACAGAGGGAGTTATAATATGGGACATTCTTGTTTTAAAAAAGTAAGTTTACTTTTGTTATTTCTTCTCCATTACCTGGCGTAGATTCACAGATACAGTTGTCTTATATACAATTAATAGCTGATGGACAGCTGAACAATACAAGTAGCTGAAATTGAGCTCTATTAGCTCGGAAAGAAAAACTATGCAGATTACTGAAATTGGGCTCTATCAGCTGGTAAAGTACAGTCGAGTAACCTAATTTCGTGGAAACATTTGAAAAGTTAATTATACCACCCAGTATCCATACAACGTGTTTTTCTAGACTTATTTATAGATCAAACATTGTACACGAAAATAGGTGATGCATTTTGCCGCCATTGCCGAGTTGGTTGCTCATGAAATATGGGTCAAAGTGAAGAATTCATAAAGAAAATCGAAATAAACCAATTTTAATTATTTTGTAGAATATCTGAGGAAACATCTAAGACATAAACTTTTTTTTTCGTTTTTTTAACTTTGACGAAATTTGGTGTTGAATCCTTATATCCACGAAAATAGGTTACACTACTGTAAGTACTAAGACAACTATGCAGATATCTGAAATTGGGCTCTATCAGCTGGTAAAGTAAATAGTAAGACAACTATGCAGATTACTGAAATTGGGCTCTATCAGCTGGTAAAGTAAATAGTAAGACAACTATGCAGATTACTGAAATTGGACTCTATCAGCTGGTAAAGTAAATAGTAAGACAACTATGCAGATATCTGAAATTGGGCTCTATCAGCTGGTAAAGTAAATAGTAAGACAACTATGTAGATATCTGAAATTGGACTCTATCAGCTCGTGAAGTAATACTTAGACAACTATGCAGATTACTGAAATTGAGCTTTATCAGCTGGTAAAATGAATAATTAGACTGCTAGCCATCAGCTTTCAATTCAATAATCTGAATTAAGTGTTATTGTAACATATATATATGGTATTATCCATTTTGTTTATGAAGCATTAAATTTGGAGTATTTGCCTGATATATTTGGTATAGTTTGAAATATCTATATCTATATCTAAAAGCAGAATTAAAACTGATTGTTATGGTGACAATTTTATGACAATAAGCCAATGCAGAACCATACGGGTGCATGCACAACACACCTTCTTCTGCCTGTGATAAACAATGTTGATTTAACATGGCAGTCTATGGTCAGCGCTGGAAAAGGATATAATATAAACTACAACTATATATTTATCATTTAGAATGATGTCCAAAAGTTTTCTCGAGGCATATATCACAAATCTGACAACAGTAGTAAATGTAGTAAACGTAGGGAATGTATTAGTGGAAGTGGGGAATGAGCACATTTCATTCCAAACAGTCTTATTTGACTCTTTTTTTTTAAAGATAGTGGACCACAGCCATATATGCCCACCATGGCATGCTGATGGTAAATAATCAAGATTTTGGGGCAAGGGCAATAACTCTGCTTCTAACAGTCGAAAATAGCTCAAATTCGAACTTCGTTTTATGAATATGTATACACATACCAAATTTCATTTGATTCCATCAAAGTTTTTAGAGCGTTTACAAGCAAATGTTGACGGACGGACAGGGGTGCCGACAATATATGTCCACATAGAGAGATGTGGGTGTAGAAAAAGAATAATAACCTAATGAAGTTCATAAAACAAGGATTTCTCACTCAATCTATTACATCATATTAAAAAAACAAGTGTCAATTCACAATATTAATAAAAATTTCATAATCTGGAATGAAACGAATAATAGTTTATAAAAACTGTGAATGGTTGCAATAGTAAAAAGACTGTCAATAAAACATATGATTGGATATCATTAAAATTTTATGTACATTAATTTGTATTATATAACAGTAATGTTATTGATAGTTTCAAAATAGTTTATGATATACAGATCTATTTCTAGTGTAGCATCAGACAATCTGATTAATATTATATTACAATTTCCTCTTTTATTTGTGATATTTTTAGTCTCTATTGTAATCAAAGAACCTTTCTACAAAAAGCCTGTCACAAAGGAAGTTATTTTTAACCAATCAAAGTGAGTCATGTAGAACCCATTTCTTTATAGTTTTAGGATAGCGAAACCCAAATTAGAGCAATATGGATGCATCTTTAGGCATATTTTTTATATTTGATCAAGAAACAGGTTCTAGATAACATACTTTGGTTGAAAATACTATCTTTAGCACAGGCTTTTGGTAGAAAGCTTAATAGAAACTTATAGTTCTAAAAGGGATTGTAAAGAAGTTTTATAGACTTTTTCATGTGGGACACTGATAGCATCAATTCAGACCATTTTAATTTTCAGGAATTGCAGGAACCATATATCACTGACTGAAAATTGGAATGGTGCAAATTGATGTTTCAGTGTCTCCAATACACTTAAATAATTAAGAAATCCTCTTTACAATCCCTTTAATGCATTCACCATGCATGCAAGAAATTGAAAAACCCTTTAATTGGCTGATTAGTTGTCTATATCCCTTTAATATATGGTTGCGTGGTTGTATAATTAACTAGTTTAATTAACTCAGATGGCTAATTAATATGAGGTATCTTTATGTTAACGGCCTGCAGCCAAACAACTTGTGAATCTACCCTCGTTTAACCTGGTCATAATCTCTTCAGTGATAACCTCTTTTTTCTGAAATTCGGTTTGGAAATGAAATGAAATGGAGTTCTACATCCTGTTTTTCTACTCCAATTTGAGATGATGATGATGATGTATTTAAGGTAATGGAGTGTGCTATAAGGGAAACTTTTCTTTGAATGTGATAAACTTCCCCAAGTGTACATTACTGACTTTCTTAAATTCTGCATAGAGCTGTGTTGGCTACAAGGGATATATCCATTTGCTGAAGAACAGGGGATTTCAGGATTTTCTTTCAGTGAAGATAAAAAGTGATTCCTTAGAGTTTTTCATCCTGGTTTCCCATAGTTCCCTGGAATGTTTAAATCTTGCTTCCCTCTGTCAGCGATGCAGATCAGAGCTGTTGGTAAGATAATGTAATGATTCAAGGTGATAACTTGGAATTTTTTAACCGGGTTGACACTTTTTCAGGTCCCAGGACTGATATGGATAAGTTGGTTTGAAACTGTGTTGCTGGTTGTGTATTAAACATTATGTCCAAAACATGTGCCTAAAAAGGAACTAAATTTTTTGACAATCATGAATGGGGGAGGCACGGTGGCTTAGTGAGTTAAGACATTTGCTTGCCAACAGTTCAGGGTTCAATCCCTGCATGGGTCGCGATAATACCTTGGGATTTTTCAACCCGGTTTCCCCCTGTCACTGATGCAGGTAAGAGGGGCTGACATGGAAAAAGCGTTTAGTTGTTCAGATGGGACAATAAACCGAGGCCCCGGCTACAGGCTGTACACATTAATGATCCCTCGATAGTTGGAAATCAAAAAAGAGAAGACTAATGCACCCTGCATTAGCCCATTTCAAGCAGGAATAGGGGAAGGAAAGCCACAGTTCCATGGCCATTATGTCTCTGAGCATTTACTCATCAAATTGTTTTTGTTGTTTTGTGTGTGCCAAGAGTGGATTATCCATTATCCCTAGTTTCCATTTTAAATCCAATGTTATTTCATAGTGACCTTGATGGCTTGTGTCAAAATGTTTATTATTCTTGATGATTTGAGTAGATTGAAAGGGATAAAGGTTGGATTATATAATTTTAAAATAATATTTTTCATGTTTGTTTGAACTCACTTTTATAATTAGTTCAAAGTTTACAACTATCACAGGTTGTTTTCTAAACCTACACAAGTTGAGGCCAAGCAGAAAATATTAACTGGAGATGGTTCAGATGAGAGTTTTGGCGACTGATTAAGTTGAGAGCTGGGGTGGCTCATTGGGTTGAGAGCTGGGATGGCTGATTGAAGTGAGAGCTGTATGGAAATAGGTTGGATGGCTGATTGAGGTGAGAGCTTGAGTTGAGAGTTGGGATGGCTTAATGAGTTGAGAGCTGGAGTGGCTCATTGGGTTGATTGCTGGGATGGCTCAATGAGTTGAGAGCTGGGATGGCTGATGAGTTCAGAGGTGAGATGGCTCATTGAGTTGAGAGCTGGGATGGCTCATTGAGTTGGGATGGCTCATTGAGTTGAGAGCTGGGATGGCTCATTGAGATGAGAGCTTTATGGAAATAGGTTGGGTTGCTGATTGAGGTGATTGAGTTGAGAGTTGGGATGGCTTAATGAGTTGAGAGCTGGGATGGCTCATTGAGATGAGAGCTTTATGGAAATAGGTTGGGTTGCTGATTGAGGTGATTGAGTTGAGAGTTGGGATGGCTCAATGAGTTGAGAGCTGGGATAGCTGATGAGTTCAGAGGTGAGATGGCTCATTGAGTTGAGAGCTGGGATGGCTCATTGAGTTGGGATGGCTCATTGAGTTGAGAGCTGGGATGGCTCATTGAGATGAGAGCTTTATGGAAATAGGTTGGGTTGCTGATTGAGGTGATTGAGTTCAGAGGTGAGATGGCTCATTGAGTTGAGAGCTGGGATGGCTCATTGAGTTGGGATGGCTCATTGAGATGAGAGCTTTATGGAAATAAGTTGGGTTGCTAATTGAGGTGATTGAGTTGAGAGCTGGGATGGCTCATTGAGTTGGGATGGCTCATTGAGTTGGGATGGCTCATTGAGATGAGAGCTTTATGGAAATAGGTTGGGTTGCTGATTGAGGTGAAAGCTGGGATGGCTCATTGAGATGAGAGCTTTATGGAAATATTTTGGGTGGCTCATTGACTTTAGAGCTGGGATGGCTCATTGAGTTGAGTGTTGGGATGGCTCATTGAGTTGAGAGCTGGGATGGCTTATTGAGTTGAGAGTTGGGATGGCTCATTTAGATGAGAGCTTTATGGAAGTAGGTTGGGTTGCTGATTGAGTTGAGAGCTGGGTTGACTGATGAATTCAGAGGTGAGATGGCTGATTGAGATGAGAGCTGGGATGGCTCATTGAGATGAGAGCTTTATGGAAATATTTTGGGTGGCTCATTGAGTTGAAAGCTGGGATGGCTCATTGAGTTGAGAGCTGGGGTGGCTCATTGAGTTGAGAGCTGGGGTGGCTGATAAGTCCAGCGATGAGATGGCTCATTGAGGCGAGATCTTCATTGAAATAGTTGGGATGGCTCTTTGAGATGAGAGCTTGATTGATATAGTTGGGGTGGCTCATTGAGGTCAGAGCTTGATGGAAATAGTTGGGGTATGGGGTGGCTCATTGAGGTCAGAGCTTGAAGGAAATAGCTGAGGTGGCTCATTGAGGTCAGAGCTTGATTGAAATAGTTGGGGTGGATCATTGAGGTCAGAGCTTTATGGAAATAGGTTGGTTGGCTCATTGAGGTGAGAGCTTTATGGAAATAGCTTTGGTGGCTCATTGACGTGAAAGCTTGATGGAAATAGCTTTGGGATGGCTCATTGAGGTGAGAGCTTGATGGAAATAGCTGGGGTGGCTCTTTGAGGTAAGAGCTTGAAAGATGGGCTCTTGCCAATCTACAAACACGTTAAACAGAGTAATTTTAACAGTGGCCTAAATACTAAAAACAACATCATCTACTTTCCTGTAATTTTTAGAGTGACAGAAGTTATAATGTTATTACATATATAAAACCTTGAAAAAATTTCCTTTTTTAATTTGATATTTTGTGGAAGGTGGTATTGGTGCTTAGAAGATCAGGACCAGCTGACTGACAGGATTTTTAGGAGGTTTCATTCTTGTATATTGATCTATTCGTGTTAAATAGGGGAATAAACATTATGCACAAGGTTCGGATAAGGAATTGTAAAATCATAAACATGAAGTTGGGCCAAGGACTAGCTAGTAGACAGGTTCCTTGAGATCTTAATTTGGTAGACAGGTTCCTTGAGATCTTAATTTGGTAGACAGGTTCCTTGAGATCTTAATTTGGTAGACAGGTTCCTTGAGATCTTAATTTGGTAGACAGGTTCCTTGGTAGATAGGTTCCTTGAGATCTTAATTTGGTAGACAGGTTCCTTGAGATCTTAATTTGGTAGACAGGTTCTTTGAGATGCTACTTTAGTAGACAGGTTCCTTGAGATCTTAATTTGGTAGACAGGTTCTTTGAGATCTTAATTTGGTAGACAGGTTCCTTGAGATCTTAATTTGGTAGACAGGTTCTTTGAGATCTTAATTTGGTAGACAGGTTCCTTGAGATCTTAAATTGGTAGACAGGTTCCTTGAGATCTTAATTTAGTAGACAGGTTCTTTGAGATGCTACTTTGGTAGACAGGTTCCTTGAGATCTTAATTTGGTAGACAGGTTCCTTGAGATCCTAATTTGGTAGACAGGTTCCTTTAGATCCTAATTTGTTATTCTTGTTGTATTTGTAAAATCCTTGTCGTTGAAATCGGTCTAGAAGGGACTGGAAGGCAGGATCCTCATGAACGCAAGTTGTTATCCTTGTAAGATCAATGTCAAAAGGTATGTAATTTAAAATGTACACTGTTCCTATAACTTGCTCTCTTTTCTCTAGCCAGGGGCAAATAATATTACAGATATGCAAACAGATAGTAAATACTGTGTTTTTACAATTTCCATAAATTAAAGGAACACTACCTCTTAGAATACGCATGAAATTTAAAGTCGGAAACTTGGTCAATAAGTGTATATATTCATCAGTTAGACTTATCAGGTGCTATGATGAAAGAATAGAATCTCTATATAAGATTATATATCTAATAAACTAAATAATTATTGAAAAACCTTTCTAAACATGTTTCAAAATTACTTAGTTTAATGGATTATTACTTAATTTTATAGATTTATTGGGATATTAGAGGGACTCTGTTATACAGTTTTGACACCAGGTAAGTCAACTGATGAAAAAAAGAGTCATATTTGCCAAGTTTTGCCAATATTTTGGTTATTTCTAAGAGGTATTATACCTTTAAATGAAAATATAAGGTATCTGAAAACATACCTTAACATTTTGTACCACATAATATATTATTGAAGTGTGTAGTCTACCAAGTTTGTTGTGTTACAAATCTTTCTAGAATAAGAGGGATTAAAAGATTAAGGGTTTATTATCCAAGGATAATCTGTTATCTAAATCTTAACGCCGCTGGTACTTGTGGTTTTATCCTACTTTAATAACTTGAAATAGATCATTAGGATATGAAATATTAGAAATATGACACAGTGGACTGTGATGTATGACATGCATTTAGTCTGGTATTTAAAAACTATAAAGATATTTTGATATTGAAGATTGCTCAAGACACAGGTTAGGTTATTTCATTCATGATAGCTTTTATCAGGGAATGTTGATTCCCGTCTGAATTTTAGTGACTTGCAGTAGGAAGGTAATTATGACCTGCTGATATTGGTGTTTCTGAAATACGTTAAATGTGGGCAAAGATTACGATACATATCAAGATATGGTGTGACGGAATAAAAATTAACATTTTATCCTCACAGTTTCAATATTGATTAATTTATAACTTTATAACTGTGTTATTTGGTAATATAGTTGATAGGAGTGGTTAATAACTTTATAACTGTGTTATTTGGTAATATAGTTGATAGGAGTGGTTAATAACTTTATAACTGTGATATTTGATAATGTAGTTGATAGGAGTGGTTAATAACTTTATAACTGTAATATTTGGTAATATAGTTGATAGGAGTGGTTAATAACTTTATAACTGTGATATATGGTAATGTAGTTGATAGGAGTGGTTAATAACTTTATAACTGTGATATTTGATAATGTAGTTGATAGGAGTGGTTAATAACTTTATAACTGTGATATTTGGTAATGTAGTTGATAGGAGTGGTTAATAACTTTATAACTGTGTTATTTGGTAATATAGTTGATAGGAGTGGTTAATAACTTTATAACTGTGATATTTAATAATGTGGTTGATAGGAGTGGTTAATAACTTTATAACTGTGATATTTGGTAATATAGTTGATAGAAGTGGTTAATAACTTTATAACTGTGATATTTGGTAATGTAGTTGATAGAAGTGGTTAATAATTTGATAACTGTGATATTTGATAATGTAGTTGATAGGAGTGGTTAATAACTTTATAACCGTGATATTTGATAATGTAGTTGATAGGAGTGGTTAATAACTTTATAACCGTGATATTTGATAATATAGTTGATAGGAGTGGTTAATAACTTTATAACTGTGATATTTGGTAATGTAGTTGATAGGAATGGTTAATAACTTTATAACTGTGATATTTGGTAATGTAGTTGATAGGAGTGGTTAATAACTTTATAACTGTGATATTTGATAATGTAGTTGATAGAAGTGGTTAATAACTTTATAACTATGATATTTGGTAATGTAGTTGATAGGAGTGGTTAATAACTTTATAACCGTGATATTTGATAATATAGTTGATAGGAGTGGTTAATAACTTTATAACTGTGATATTTGGTAATGTAGTTGATAGAAGTGGTTAATAACTTTATAACTATGATAATTGGTAATGTAGTTGATAGGAATGGTTAATAACTTTATAACTGTGATATTTGATAATGTAGTTGATAGGAGTGGTTAATAACTTTTTAACTATGATATTTGATAATGTTGTTGATAGGAGTGGTTGATAACTTTATAACTGTGTTATTTGGTAATATAGTTGATAGGAGTAGTTAATAATTTTATAACTGTGATATTTAATAATGTAGTTGATAGGAGTGGTTAATAACTTATAACTGTGATATTTGATAATGTAGTTGATAGGAGTGGTTAATAACTTTACTGTGATATGTGGTAATGTAGTTGATAGCAGTGGCTAACATCCACTGTCTTATAAATAGTTTCCACAATTTCAGTCAATTCAGTGAAAAAAATTTGTGATTCCATTCACCAACTTATAAATATCCTCACTTTTTAAGGAATGAGAGATATCATTAAGTATTGATATACAATATTCGTTTCATGGCAGGTTGTGTTGTGATACATCAATTCACCTATATATTACAGCACTAGTTTCGTCATAGTTTGTTCAACTATGGATGATGATGTTTGAGGTAGAGATGCAGGTATCTGTTTCAGCTTAACATCTTGTAAAAGAAAGTTAATTGTGTCTCGCTGGTATATCCATGGGTTATTTTTTCGGCACTGTTGGAGTATGTAATTGCTTTTCTTTACATGAATTACAATCACTAACAAGAAAGAACGTAATTGTGTGTTATCTTTTTTGTTGTTTTTGTTGATGATGGCTTTAATAGGATAAATGTCTCTTTTTCCTGTTGTTTGAAATATGTTACCCATGTTTCATGCTATTCGATCTTCTGACAATTGACCTATTTCCAGCCTACGTCCCTACTGAAGTTGGTCAAGTAGAACCTATTCTTATGTCTTCATTTCGAGACAAGTTTGGAATGTTTGTTGAATTTGTTAATGTGTGCTGAAGGGCATTAATAATAGAAAGCTACTTAAACAGAAATTTATATGAAATAATAAGTTTTTTACATCCTCTAAGACGGCTATTGTGAAAAATTGGTTCTAAAACAGTTGGTATTGGCTTTGATAAGATTGTGCCTCTTTGGTGAATTTTATGAAAAATATTTTTTCTTACAGGCCCCGATTATGAAGGCATATATGACTGAAAAAAAAAAATTGCAAAATCTACAAAAATTCATCTTAAAATGGTAATTTAATAGTGGTGTTCAGACAAGTGTTCGTAAAATATTGCGCATCGTTCAGAACCGCCTTGGCCAAATTTCAAAATGGGATGTGTTCATACTTCAAAATCTAGTGTTCGTAAATATGACAAAGAAGTATATGACCCTTCGAATTCTAATCGAAATTCTGTTCTAAATACAAATGACAATCCTGAAGTTGGGGGAAAGAAGGTTGAAAATACTCTCGTTGAAAAACAAATTGACGACAAAAATGGCTTCACTAAGCCAGTTAACGATGATTCCAAAAATACATGTGTGGACATATTTTGTGGAAAAAGTTCCAAAAAGAATATTCAAGATGTGGTTTCCTTGACGATGGACAATGATGACGATAAATCGAAAAATCGCATTAAGTTGAAAACTTCGTTTCCCATATGGAAACAATATGAGAAGTGTTCGATATGTTCGGGTGATAAAGATAAAACAGCAGGCGGTCTTGACGTGAACAAGGAAGACATTTTGAAAATCACGTTACAATATTCATCTAAACCCATCATGTGTAAAACGTGTTCTAAAAACTTCAACAGTACGATTCCAAATAATTTGTGGCCAGCCACATCAGGGGGAGTAACTGGTAGTAGTTTTGCAAATCTGTTGGCATTGGTACGTTTATATTTAGATTTTTTGTTTGTTTGTCGTGGGATTTTATGCACTTGTTTATTGATTTTTTGTTATGCTTTTTGGAATGCAGATTCAAAAATTCATCGACATCCCTCATGAAGGTGTGTTGGCCTCACAAAAAATGGGTTAAATTAACTTATCGCGGATGACAAATTTGGTTAAAAGCTTCAATTTCTGATGGACAGATGATAAACTTCAGCAAGAGGAATTCTGTAGAAGGGGGTTATATTTCCAAATTAAAAAACTGGCCAAACAAAATCTGCATTTCAAAACTGTCTTGTCTTTCTGGTGGCTATTGTGCTTTGGTTCATGAATTTATTTTGTATTTTGCGTTTGATTTTGGCTTTAATGGTATGGGCATGTTGTGCTGTTTTTGTTTTTGTCTCGGTTTCTGGTAAAACAATAACCTTTTTAGTCTTTTTGTTGTTTTTTTGCTAAAATTGTAACATAATATCTGCATGGTTTTATATTCATTCTTAAAGCTTTTTTAGTTTATCTGCTAAATCATTATTTGAGTTTATTTGGTTTTTGGTAAAACAATAACCCTTGTTTTTGTTGTTTTTGTCGTTTTTTTGCTAAAATCTCTCAACATAACAAAATATCTGCATGGTTTTCTTTGTATTTTTCATTAATTTTTATAGCTTTTTTGTTTTATCTGCTAAATCATTAACAATTTATTTGCTTTTGTGTTTTTGATTTTCACAGAACCAAATTTCTGTATTTATTTAAACTAAAAAAAAATGTCCACCTCATTTCAGCCAATGTTAAATCACAGAGATTGTTTTTCTCTGATAACCCAAAATTTTATTTTTTTTTTAAATTGATTTAAATTATTTTCAAGGCCTCAATGTTCCTGTAATTCCAGAAAAAACAGACAAATTACAGTATTTACCATGCTAACTCTTTTTACTAAACACCTGATGACACTTCTCTTTAGAGGAGTCCACTACTATACAACTTTTACTCTGCCAGAGATATACCATGATATCACTATAGTCAATACCAGCCAAAAACTGTGTTTGAATTCTCTTATGAGCAAACCTAAGTAAACTTATATCAAGTTTTTTTTTTGATAAAAAGTTCATATTGTTCTTCACTAGTGAACCATTTATTATATTTCATTTAGGCAATTACACCTGATACAACACATTAACTTCAAGTTATTGATAATTTTTATCAAATCTCCCAACTTTAACTTAAAGGGATTATAAACAGGATTTTCTAAATTTTTTATGAGTATCTGGGGCACCGATAGCATCAATTTGCAATATTCCAATTTTCAATCAGACGTCTGTAGTTCCTGCAATTCCACTAAAATCTAATGTTAATGAGATCGCTAATCACAAACTATGCATAATCATATAAGGCCCTTAATGATGTCATCAAACACTTAGTTTTTCTGGAATTGCAGGAACCACAGGCATCTGATTGAAAGATCGAATGGTTCAAATTGGTGCTACCAATATCCCCTATACACATACAAAATTTAGAAAATCTCTTTACAATCTCTTTAACATAAGGTAAAAGATAGACTTTTCCGATACACTTAACTCTCCAATGAAGGCAGACAAAACTAGACAAAGTTTTGTGAATCATTGGAGCAAAACCACATTTTGTGAATCAAAAAAAACTTTTTCACCTAATAAGTGTTTTGATGTCAGTAGTTTTCAAGGCAAAATTATGTCAAATTTTGTGGAAATTGAAGAAAAGTTTAAAAAATTTTGTGCAACTGTGATTTGTAGTGGAATATTTTGGACTAATAAAAACCTAGAATGTTTGATTCAGAATCAGAAATTTATTTTCCCCAAAAATATACGGTAAATTTGTTTTGATCACCTTGATCTTTTTAAATAAATATTCCCCAAAATTTTGTCAATTTTCAGGGGAAGTTTGACAAATTTGTAGTATCCATCAGCCACTGTTGAATGCAAGAGTAATATTTTTCAGTGCTTAATAAAGCTTAATTTCTCAGCTTCTCATGTACAAAATTGTATCTTTACATACAAAGCTTTTTAAATGCATTTCATAAATCTTCTTAAACTATGCACATTTGTTGTTTTCTTCTAATAATCACTTTTTGTTGCTACTTTTTTCCGCTAAAAGTTAAATTTTTTCATACGATTCAAAACCAAAATTTATAACGATACCATTATACCTATTTAAAGTGATACTACGTCTTAGAATGAACATAAAATTTAATTCTCAAGAATGGTCAATATGAGTATATATTCATCAGTTAACTTACCTGGTGTCATAAAGTTACAACAGAATCCCTGTAAAATCTAGAAAATTCATAAAACTAACTAATTATTGAAAAACGCTAAATCATAATATGAAGCGTTTTTCAATAGTTAATTGCATTTTTATTAAGTTTTTTGCATTTATCGGATTATATAAGGATCCTGTTATGTTATTTATGACACCAGGTATATCTACTCGTGAATATATACTCTTATTGGCCAAGTTTAAAATTTTTAAATTTTATGTTTATTCTAAGACATATTATCGCTTTAACGCTTCTCCAATTCCAATTCCAATGCATGATTAAATTGATAAGAATTCTTTGACAAAAATCAAGAAAAGGCCAAATGAACAACAGTAAGATGCTCAAAGTTTGACAAACAGCAGAAATTGTGAAAAAAATTCTCGTTTTTGAATTGTGTAATGTCCAATATTGTAGGAATATTAAAGGGATTGTAAAGAGGTTTTCTGAATTTTTTATATGTATCGCGAACATTGATTGTATTTGATTTGCATCCTTTTCAATCAGACGTCTGTGGCTCCTGCAATTCCACTAAAAATAAGTGTCTGATGACGTCACTAATCACAAACTATGCTTTATCAGTATCACATAAGACCCTTCGCGAGTAGTGACGTCATCAAACACTTAGTTTTAATAGAATTGCAGGAACCACAGATGTCTGATTGAAAATTGGAATGAAGCAAATTGAAGCTATGAGTGCCCCCGATACACATAAAAAATTTAGAAAAAATCTTTACAATTCCTTTAATATGTAGATGTAAAATGATTTAAAACTCTTATCTTTAAAAAGATAAAAAACTGATCATAAATTTTCTAATCTTAAAGGGGCAGTCCCAGAGAGTTATTACAATAAAAAAATTTATATGTAATATTAAATGAATATTTAGGATTTTCATATACACACAATATGTTACATCTTTAAGGTCAAAACTTATAATTTGAACAAGTTACGTGTCGTGCTTGAATTAAATTATGAAAGAGCAAGCTAGATTACGGTAGATCATTAACATATAGTTTGAATGAACATAATCAATTTGAGCAAATAAACCCCCCAAAAACACAGTTGGGGTTAACCGTAAAGGACCATTAGCTCTGGATCTTGTTACACAGGCTTTCTCGTTGATTTTAAATAGAAATCAGTAAAATAATAATTCAGAAGAGATCTATCTGGGACTATACCTTTAAAGTAAAAATAATCTCGCTCCAGGTGTCACTTTATTTTTAGATTTTGATCTGATTTATCAATCTAGATTTCTAATTAGTATGTTAAACACCCTCAGGTGATTGGTCAACTAAAAACTAGACTTATCAATTAGGCATCTAAAATTTCTAAATGTTAGACACTATTTTCAAGGAGAATTTCTGTCAGACCAAGAACCGAACTTCGTAATCTAGATCTTTAGTTTTTTCACATAAAGAACGTGTTCATGTTGGATCCTATATTAGACGTAAATATGTCACACCTTCTAACAGGATTTTTCATTGAGACAGTTTTTTCGTTGCAGACGGCGCTAGACCTCAGTGCTCCGGCTACAGACGCCATTTTGATTAACAGAAAAAACGCCTGGATACAACTCGCTGGACATCCAGGTAAGACATGTTTTATTTATTTCCTTTTAAATGTAAAAAGAATAGTCTAATGCAACTGTCCTAGCCAAATTTACCTCATTGCAAACCGCTTGCCTTTGCATGTTGTCAAAGTTAAAATCACGACTTGCATTTTCTTGACACCTCATATTTTTAAAGAATTGTGCAAGTATCTGAATTAAAAATGGCCACGTCATATTGTTTAATTTCAGGATCGTTTGCCCCAGCTGGACCACATACAATATGGAAGAAGAGAATGGCTAAGGAGAATTATGAATTGAAAGCGTATCAGTCGTTAATGGATTCCCCGACTACTCAGGATATCATTCCAGAATTTCACAGAGAGGTTGAACACAACGGAGAATGTATCCTTTTATTGATTGGTCAATTTTATTATGTCTTCTATAACAGTAATAATCTCAAATGAAATGAAATGAACGGAGTTTTACGTCCTACTTTTCTGCACCTTGTGGGCTAATGAAGACGGGTAACGCCATGCAGGGTGCGATGAGGGAAATTTTGCCAGGACAACGGCATTAGCCTGCTCTTTTTCGATTTCCAACTGTGGAGGGATCTTTAGCGTGCACAGCCTGTAGCACACGGGCCTTGGTTTATTGTCCCATCTGAACGACTAGACGCTTTTTCCATGTCAGCCCCTCTTACCTGCATCACTGACAAGGGGAAACCGGGTTGAAAAATCCGAAGGTATTATCTCGACCTATGCCGGGATTGAACCCTGGACCTTCAGGTTAACTTAGCCACAGCGGCTCCAGTAATAATCTCCAGCAACTGATTGATGAAGTTTTGAACTGATATGACGACTCACAAGCTTTAGGCATTGCAGTCCAAAGCTCACTTGACAATTGGAAATTACACACTGCATTGCTACAAGATGAGCATACTTTTGATAGTTTGAAAATGAAAAAGAGTAGGTTCGTACTGATGTCATGACAAAAATTTGCATACTGCACAATATTGCTGTTCATAACAATCAGTCCCAACAAGATCGGAACAATAAGGCATCAAACACCATTTCATTAGTCCAATCAGGTAAAGAACTATAGGATGTTCAACTCCATTTCATTTCATTAGTTCAATAAGATACAGAACAGTAGGATGTAAAACTCTATTTCATTTCATTAGTTCAATAAGATACAGAACAGTAGGATGTTAAACTCCATTTCATTTCATTAGTTCAATAAGATACAGAACAGTAGGATGTTAAACTCCATTTCATTTCATTAGTTCAATAAGATACAGAACAGTAGGATATAAAACTCTTTCATTAGTCAAATAAGGTACAGAACAGAAGGACATAAAACTTCATTTCATTAGTCCATCGACTACAGAACAGTAGGATGTAAAACACCATTCCATTTCATTAGTTCAATAAGGTACAGAACAGTAGGATATAAAACACCATTTCATTTCATTAGTTCATAAGGTACAAAGTGTACTACATAAAACTCCCATTTCATATCATTAGCCCAATAGGGTTCAAAACAGTAGGATGTAAACTCAGTTTCATTTCTTTAGTCTAATAAGGAACAATGAAATAAAAAAAAGAATGTATTGCCCTAATTTTTAAGATGTAAGCTTGTTTGTTATTATAATAGAAATATTTGTACAACAAAGTAGGTGTTAGATTTCATAATGGTCTTATCTCCAATGTCAATAAACTAAGGTGTGAATGAAATTTGTAAAAATTTTCTATTTTAAAGCGATTGTAAAGAAGTTTTCTTAATTTTGTATGTGTATCTGCACCATTCCAATTTTAAATCAGATGTCTGTGGTTCCTGCCATTCCAGTTTTATGATGTCAGTAATTGCAAAGGGCCTAATGTGTTAAAGCAATTTTTGATTAATGACGTCATCAAACACTTAGTTTTAGTGGAATTGCAGGAACCACTGACATCTGATTGAAAATAAGAATGGTGTAAATTGATGCTATCAGTGATACACATTCTCAAAATCTCTTTAATATGTTTTGAGTTTGGAGGCAGCACTAATCAAGGGACACATCCCCCTATATCTTAGATAAGTTTGCTCTTAAATTTGTTGCTATGTCTTTTTGTTTGCTTTTCCCCATTTTGATTTCCTCCAAATTTAGCAAATTATGGTGTAAATAGAAAGTAAAGATGTGCTTGATATATTGCAAGATTAAAAAGTTCTCTTTTGAATCAATTTTAACTCAAACACAATGAATTCCTAATGTGTTTTGAGAATTTTAGAAAGTTCACAATTTGTTGATCATGCAGATAATGAAGAATGCATTAAAGGGGTTTTTTTATCGGTTTATCTAACTTCTTAATTTCACTCAACCTTAAAATTTGATTAATATACTAATATATCAGTATAATTTATAGTCTCTAGTAAGTGAGATTTTGACCCAGAAAAATGTAGACAGAATTTTAATATAATGAAATTTATTAATTTATTCATAGTTTATTTTAGTTAGAGGGTGTAACAAGACCGTTTGAGAGGTAAGGGGTTCAAAAAGAGGGCTGAAAGGTATCCCTTCTAATCAAGAATCAGTCATTTTACATTAAACGGATAGATTCGCCATCCGTTAGACCTTAGTCTCAGAAACAGGTGTCTTTAGCCAATCAGTAATAGTGTTCATAGCTCACTGTCAAAATTTTATCCTTCAAATCTAAGTGTGTTTGCCTTTGAATGTTAAAATGACGACTCGTCATTTTTAGATACTCTGTGATATATAGAAAAGACATATAATAGAAACAGAGTAAAATTCCAAGTTTGAAGTATATTTGAATGAATTATGCAATTTTTGGAATTTCTAGTATTTGAATACACTACAGTTGACTAACACAGTCATAAAATTCAGCCTGTTATTTAAACAAAATAAGATTTAAGTAAAAAAAAAAACACTCCCCAAAATTTGAAAGCCTTTACCCAGATATAGATTTTATAGAAATAGAAGATCTGTTACAGCATTTTAAAGATCCAAACATTATGGATATCAAAATGGGAAAAAGGTATGTATTATTGTTTTCTTGGCTTTAAATATGATAAAAGAATTTTGTGTCATGCAATTTCATTTCATATGTTTGTTCTATGCATAATATTAATCATAAAATCTATTGACAGACAACTCTCTGACCTCTAGGACTGCAACAATTCTTGAAGTTGCGATTCGATACACTATACGATATTCATCCAACGATACGATTTATTGTGATAATTATCTAGATTCATTTATTAGAAGAAGGACAGAGAAAAATTAGTAAAAATTTGTAAAATTACTAACAAGTTTGTCAATATTAAGCACTTGAGAACATTTAAAAGTAATGAATTATGAAAGAAATCTCACGTCTTAAAGTCAGAAATAAATTTTTGCAACTTTGATGTTAAAATCATACTTGGAAAATGAAAACATGACACAATTTCTTATACACACAAGGATTCTGTGTCATTTGTTATTAAATGAGACTAAGAATTAATCGTGCCGATATGTCACGATTATTTTTATCCAATGCAATGCATCGATAAGAAGGGAAGAATCGAGGTTCATCAATTTATCAGTGAATTGTTGCAGCCCTACTGACCTCCTTTATATTATATGTGTTAAAGAGGTTTTTTCTCAATTTTTTATGAGTATCCAATTTTCAATCAAACGTGTGTAGTTCCTGCAATTCCACTAAAGTTAAGTGTTTTATGACATCACTAATCCCAAAATATGCTTTATCATCATTTACGATTACTGATGTTATCAAACACTTAGTTTTAGTGGGATTGCAGGAACCACAGACATCTGATTAAAAAATTGGTATGGTGCAAATTGATGCTATCAGTGTCCCCAATACATATAACAAATTTAGAAAACCTCTTTACAATCTCTTTAAGTGTATTCTAGAACATTATTCCAATCAGAATAAAGAAATCAAGAAAGGCTAACATTCCAATTTCGTTCCTAATATTATTTTTGGTTTACTCCACAACATTTCTACAGTTAGATTTGAAAAATTGAAGAGCAGAAGACAATATGACTTGCTGCTAATATTATTTGTTTTTTCCAGGACTTTTCTAGAATCAGAAGTAAAGAATCCAGTTTTACGGAAAGATCTGTATCAGAAAATGATTGATTTAAACCCCAATGCTCCCACAGAAGAAGAACGAAAACAAGAAGCCATTACTAAATTAAGATATATGCAGGTATAGCCAGTTTATAATTGGTAATTTGAGCTAATGAAGATGGGCAACGGCATGCCAGTGTGCAGTGATGGAAATTTTGCCAGGACAACGGCATTAGCCTACTCTTATTTTGCATAGTCTGTAGCACATAGGGCCACGGTTATAATTTCATAAAGGGTTGAGATGAACAATAGCCATTTAGGGGGTCTCTGTAATTGAAGGCCTACTGTTGTATGTTATAAACCATGGATTGTGCAATGAAGGAAATTTTTTAAGAGTAATGAGCATCCTATTTTGTGATTTAGAAGTTATTTCACGTACATAGCCTGTAACACACTTATTTTCTATGTCAGTCAGATCATGCTGGTTTCTCAGTCAAAAATATCTCTTATTGTACACTGCATAAGGTTGCCTTAGACATTAAATCTAGTTTTATTATCAGATTACAGTATTTCTTAAAATCTGGATTTGATCTTTATTTTTAAAGACTTGGAATATTTATGATTTATTGTAGTTCCGTGAAGAGGGAAGTTCAACTGCTACGTTAGGTTTCAGAATAGAAGCTGTCAAGGTAATATAAGATATATAATTTAAGTGGTAACGCGGCACAGTTTGTGATTCAAAATGACCCCTTTTGCCATCCAATATGTCAAATGATTAGCAAATATTAAAATTTATGGTGGCGATCTGAGAATCAAATCAAATTGTTTATCTTTCGTGAGAATTTTTAGCCAAATCTCAAATAAAATACAACTTTTAACCTTAATAACTAACATTATTATGAATCAAAATTTAATTTGATTAGCTAAAACTGAAATTTGGTGTGATAAATTGCTGATTAAATTTGTTCAATCTGTCAATGTGTTACCCTTATCAATTTTAAAATATTATATTAAGTTTGTGTACACATCAGGTCTTTATAATTAAGTATTTTCCTCTTTTAATTTGCTTATATTGGTCTAAATGATTGGTCAATCATCAAAATTTGGTAAAGGGGTGCTTAGAACGCAAAAGGTTTAGAACCAGGACCTTAAAGATATTGACAACCAAAAGTTTCATCTTTTTTCAGAAATCTGGAGAAGCCCCAATTACTAGTCTCAAAAAAATTAAACACAAAAGTCAGGTAAGTTTCTTGGTCTTCATCTTGTTTCTTCTATAGAAACAAATTATGATCTAAAAAGCTTCAAACATAGCCTGTAAATTGGGTACAAGGTCTTACAATGGTTAAAAAACTGAAAGGTTTACAGATCTTAACAAACCAAGGGAAGTAACTCTTTCAGAAAAATAAGAGTGCTTCCATTTACTATACTCATTGGCATCATGGGTATTTGTCTTTGTTAAGCATGGATATTGGACTAAATTCATGTCAATGGCATTGATTTTATGGGATTTTAGACTTGAATTTTGGATTGCAAATTGAAGTTTCGAAGACTGGCACGGGCACACAAGGAGACAAAAATCTCCAGTAGGTCGTTTTCCACCTTGTCGATAATCATGTGCAGAGCATGCTATTGAAAGGAAAGAAATCTGATTGGATGATGACGGTCTGTTTTGCAGACGAGTAAACTATCAGAGACAATTATCAAACTGACTATCGGCGACATGATAATCTTGTCGTGGAAGCACAGGCACAAGCAAGATTTTTCTCAAGATTGGGGTTGGTGACCAAAATCTCTGACCAAGACTGTTCGTGTACCTTTTCTTTGAAGAATTATTCCCCTTTAATTACATTGCAGGTGGTCAGTATGATATCCAAGTTTATAGCAGGATATCCAAAAATAACACATCGTATCTTAGAAAGATT
>NW_008710566.1:50308-83346 GCF_000327385.1 Lottia gigantea
CAGAATTCTTCAAACATCATGAGGTATGTATTGGGTTATTTCTGCCATTGATGCAAGGGGGGACAGTGATGCAAGGGGGGGACAGTGATGCAAGGGGGGCATTGATGCAAGGGGGCATGGATGAATTCATTTTGAATTTTTTCTGTTTCCATTTATCCAAGTAACTATAAGATTTCTGTCATGTACTAGTAGGGATTCTCAAAAAAGATTTTGACGATATCTCATAATTGACATGGGATATCAGATTTTACTTATTTTCATAAAAATGTCCAAAAAGCCCAAAAAGAAATATAAACAGAGATCATGTGTTCGAAAGGCGTTGCAGATAAAGATCCCTCTACATTTGGAAAGGGGGGAAAAAGAGAAGGCCTGTGTAAATTTTTTACTGATTGAGCACTGCATGGTATTGCCTTGGGGCATTTTGGTCTTAAAGGGGCAAAAAAAGGTGGAAAAAACTCATCTCATTCCAATGTTATTGCAGATCATAGGTAGTTCATTGTTGATCATGTATGATGAAAGTGGCCATTGTGGGGTGTGGTTAATAGACTTCGCCAAGACAATACCTGTGGAAAATGGAATGATACTCTACCACAATCTACCATGGTTGCTAGGTAACCACGAAGACGGGTTTCTTAGTGGATTGGATAATCTTATTGATGTAAGAATTTTTTGTCATTCTTGTAAATGATCCTTTTGAATGATGAGGGTTTCATATCTGAAACACATGACATAAGATCAGCTTGAGTACACAGGGAAAACTAAGAGATACAAAATGAGTTTTGAAAAACAATTCCTCCATTGTACACTGTATGGTGTAAATTGTCTTCATAAGCTCAAAACCGATCCCCATTCCAATAAATCCTTACTATTTCGTGAGTTTCTCTTCGCTTTTCCCTTCTATCATCTCAAGATAGCCTAGCCTTACTGGATAGAACAACGTAAAGTGATACTACGTCTTAGAATGAACATAAAATTTAATTCTCAAGAATGGTCAATATGAGTATATATTCATCAGTGAACTTACCTGGTGTCATAAAGTTACAACAGAATCCCTGTCAAATCTAGAAAATTCATAAAACTAAGTCATTATTGAAAAATGCTTAATCATAATATTAAGCATTTTTCAATAGTTAATTGCATTTTTAAAAAGTTTTTTTGCATTTAACGGATTATATAAGGATCCTGTTATGTTATTTATGACACCAGGTATATCTACTGATGAATATATGCTCTTTTCGACCAAGTTAAAAATTTTTTAAGTTTATGTTTATTCTAAGACATAGTATCCCTTTAAATTGTAATTGTTTTAAAATGTAATGTTCGATTACAAAACGCATAAATAGCCCCCCAAAATTTTAAAAATATCCCCTGTATATCCATTGTTTAAATGAATAATTACTCTGAAGAAAATTTTTATTTTTGCTTTCAGATATTTACTGACATAGACCAGAATGAGAGTGTGGGTAATTCGTGACAATAATACTCTTTTACTTGTTGTTTGGTGGATCATTTTAATAGGACTAAGCGTTCTAGACTACCTTCATCACAATTATCCAGTGAAATGTGTTGACAGTGCCTTGCTGCATAGGGCTGGAGCAAATCTTGTATGGATGACAGCCAGTAAAGTGATTATTGTTGGAATTTTTGTGAGAACAAAATTTTGAAATGCTGATAACATGTATGTGGAATTTCTGAATGAGATGCTGAATTGACCGTAAAAACATTATGAGCTCTGTGAACTCTCTGGATTGAATACGGAGTTTACATAATAAAATATTATTGAGCAAATATTTAAGCTTTTAATCTTCCATTGATGTCATTAACAAAAACCCTTTGGATGTGTGTTTTATTCAATTATCTTTTAGCTATAGGAATAGGCAGTTATTATTTGGGTAGAAACAAGATAACTGTCAAATCTCTTTTGAATGAGATGCTGAATTGACCGTAAAAACATTATGAGCTCTGTGAACTCTCTGGATTGAATACGGAGTTTACATAATACGTATTATTGAGCAAATATTTAAGCTTTTAATCTTCCATTGATGTCATTAACAGAAACCCTTTGGATGTGTGTTTTATTCAATTATCTTTTAGCTATAGGCATAGGCAGTTATTATTTGGGAAGAAACAAGATAACTGTCAAATCTAATTTATTAAGCGTAAATGGCAATTTTCAATCAGAATTTTTGTTTAAAAAACAGATTTATTGAACTCTTGTGACTATATTAATATTTTCTGTTACTACTAATTTGAAGCTATCAAACTTATTATCTTTAGAAATTGTTTTGTTATATTAAGCTAAGTTATAGATTTTACTAGCATTTTACTCTTAAAGGTATTGTGCAAAGGTTTTTAAATTTTTATGTGTATTGGGGACACCGAAAGCATCAATTTGCACCGTTCCAATTTTCAATCAGACATCTGTGATTCCTGTAATTCCACTAAAACTAAATGTTTGATGATGTCTCTAATTGTGAAGGGTGATGTGATAAAGCATATTTTGTGATTAGTGACGTCATCAAACACATAGTTTTAGAAGAATTGCAGGAACCACAGACGTCTGATTGAAAATTGCAATGATGCAAATTGATGTTACCATTGACCCAGATACACATAAAATATCTAAAAAACTTCTTCACAAACTCTTTAAATCTTATGAAGGGATGTTCTGATAGCTATTGTTGTAATATGTTGTTTATATATTCAATATATTTTTGTTATGATATTGAAAGGGAAAATAATATACTCATTCTGCCAGCTAAACAGCAAGTCTTTATAGATCCACATTACAAAAGACAATGGTTTGGGGCACGAGGCTGTGTTTTGCGGGCAGCAATTGACAAAATTTCTATACATTTTCTATACAAAAGAATTCATATGTGGCTTGCCAAGCCTATAATATCTCAGTATGATCATGAAACACAGTCATCAATGTCTTTCCACAAATTTTCAACAAAATTTAGTGTCGTTCTTACATAGAAATATCTGTCTCTTGGAACAAGGTTAGGCACATGGGTGATGCTTGATTGGAGAGTTCCGTCTGTTCCAATTCTGCTATTAATAAAGAGTATAAAAGCGGATAATGTTATATTCAAAATTTTCTCATCTATTTACTTCATTTTGAATTCTGTCTGCACTTATTGCATTTTTCTGCACTATTTTTCATGCACATATGGAACGCGTTTCAACTTGTTTTATTGAACGTCCGGTTGATTCCATGAATTCTGAATGTGCAGAACTCACCAATCAAGCAACCCCATGTAATTCAGTGGTAATCAATTAATTTTAGTTCATTTGACAGGAATGTGGGTAGTGAAAATACAGTCAGTTTCCATCAAATATAAATTAGAAATGTTTGTAGTATAAATATTACAGTGAGTTTCTATCACATAAAAAAAATAAACAATATATAAAATGTATTTCAATCAGATTGATGTTACCATGGAAACAGGTTGATTCATCAGTTTCTTTTAGAAACGTCATAAAATCTTATAAATATACATTGTAATGTAACGTGCTTACATATTGATATACATAGACAAATACTAATACTTTCATAAATTATAAGTCAAACAGAATGTTATTTTTGTAAAAAAGATTCATTGATTTCCAAAAAAAATGCAGAAATCAAAAACCATTTGTACAATATACACAATAAGGTCTCCTCCGTATTCACATATCAAGAAAAAAAATTGTCTTAAGTCTTTTAATCTTGATTCCATTAAAAACTTTTTCAGAGCTTACTGATTGGTTCCACAAATTTCGGAAGAATTCCTTAAGCTTTTGTTCCCAGCACAGAACACATTATCAGATATTTTATACACAAAATAGAAAATATTTGTGGTCTGAATCCAAATGGCAGAACCAAATGTTGTAGGCCTTTCTGGTTTGGTCTTTTATATTCAATTACAATTCATGATTCAAGTAAGAATAAAATTCAATGTAATAAACTTACAAATACATCATCACAGAGTTGCCATTTCCATTTTCACAGACGAAACGTCAGCTTTTTTCAACTTCATAGAACTGATTTGTGTTGACTTTTGCCTTCGTATGACGTCATTTCCTATCAAATCTCTTTTTTTGGATCATGCCATTTTGCAAAAGGGTGTTTGTAAGTCTGATAACTACGTGCAATCCTATCATCTCTGTCACAAAATAGTACCGTCCAAAAAAACGGGACATAACTCTTGGTTGACTGAACTAATGTGGGCCATTTTGTGAAAATAGAGTCAGTCAAATGTGGATAGAGCTGGCCTATGCCTATGTATTTTTTAGCAACGCAGTGATGCTTTTTTTTCTGAAATGAATATTGTTACACGAAGCATGTAGGCCTAGGCCTAATGGAAAATAATCCAAATAAACTCGAGGCCTAAAGGCTGCCATGACAATAATTTTTCATCCTGAAGTTGAATGTTTTAACATATCACAAATATAGGTTTTGCCACACGAATATTTAAGTTCCATTATTTACAATAATTACACTTTCATGTAGCACCTGTGTCACTATATGTTTTCAGTTATCACAATTAAGAATCCTGTAGCACGCTCCTGACAAGTGAGTCTGCTATCTTTTACCGAATACCCCCCTCCACACACCCCCCACACAAATCAATCTGTACCATAACTTTAACAACTACACTTTCGATTTTCCGAGGCCCCGTTGTTTCCTTTCTTTAGTTTTACGCCTTTTGATTTGTTGTCCATGAGACCTCCCGACTCTATTCTTTGAGCCAGTTGTTTGGCTGAAATAAAATGATAACCAACTTATCAGAAAAATAAGGTAAATCCCAAAGGTCCCCAAGCGGGACAGTGTTGAGCACATAATAAGGCTAAGGCTATTCAACAAAGACCAATTTCCGGTCTATCTGTTGCTTTTATTCCAGAAAATTGTGTCCCTGCTTAGCCTACCTTTGAACTATAGTAAAATAGAATGTAGTAGCGTAGGCCTTTTTAGGGGGAGGGTCATCGGGCCATGCCCCCCTCCCTCGGACCTGTGATATATCTAATTTTGAAGTGAAAATTAAGTTCCCCTAATGGTCAAAAGTCACCCCAGGCCACCTGAAATACGTTGGCTTCTCATTTTGGTCCCCTCCTCAGGCATTTTCTAGATGCAACCCTGTTCTTGACTCTTAACGTAAATGAATAGAAGAATGTAGACTACATATAAAGCAGTCAGTGGCGACACCAGCCTTCCGAGATTAGGGGTACAAAGAGGGGGCAGACTGACTCAAAATTCAAATTTTGGCTACTCTATGGTGGTGTTATAGTCGCAAGCCTCTCATAGAGCGTCTTAGAGGGTTCTCTCCAGAAAATTTTAGAAAAAATGAATTGATTGTGTGCATTTGTTGAAAATTATTGAAAGTGGGGGTACTTTTCTAGCTTTACCCCCATTGGTGCTGCCTCTGCGAAAGCAGTATATTACTCAAATTTGACCACTACTTGCCTACAGACATGAAGATATCTCCAACAGCCATCCCAGTTTTAGCTGACGCTTCAAACCATCCTAGATCATTACTTTCAGAAAAATGTTTTGCTTCCTGAAAGAAAGCAGAATAAAGGATTCTAATCACTTTAGATTAGGTAGTCTATGAATATATTTTTTACTTTTTGGAACATAAGTTGCTATCCTTATATTATTGCCAAGATTATTGTTGATCGGGGACCACTGGGTCCAGACAGACAGGGTCCTTGGGAACTTAGGTTATTATGCATATGTTAGGCCAAAGGTTAAAAGGTTTTATCAAAGATCAGTGTCAAGAGGTTTGACCAAGGATGATCAAGTAGATCCTGAAGAACTTGATAGTTCTTAAATAGCTTAGTTTTATCCGTGGAAATTTTCGTTATTTCTGAAAATTGTTTCTGTTTCTTCATCAGAGAAAGTTGGTGGAGCTAAAAGAAAATGTACCTCGATTTGGACAGCTCGTGAGTCGTGCGCCATATCGGCCTTGTTTCCCGCCAGAACTATTGTAATTTGAGAATTTGCCTGCTGCCTCAATTCTTTGACCCAAGCCACGGCTCTATCATAGGATTTCTGGAAATAAAGAAATCAACATGTACCAATATGACGTGTGGAGGCAGATTCAAAAGATGGACATTGGGATAATGGGAGGTTGTGAGGGAGGGAAAGTGTGGCCTCTTTGGGTGGTACGCAAATTTGCACACAGAAAAAACCTTTGCCACATGTATGCCGCTTCACTGTTGGTATTTGTGGAACTGAAGCTGAAAACGTAAGCCGATTAGGATTTATCCGACGAATGCATCCCCTAAATGATAGGGGTAACAAGGTAAGGTCTGTCCCCTTACCTGATTGGTAATATCATAAACAACAATAGCAGCTTGAGCTCCTCTATAATACATGGGAGCTAAACTATGATATCTTTCTTGTCCCGCTGTATCCCAGATATCAAATTTTATAGAATGACCTTGAACGTTTACTGTTTGGGTCAGAAACGCAGCTGAAATGCAGAGAGGGGTAACGTTATAAATATGTGGATCAGGGCCATAGAGCTACAACAAAGAATCATCCAATTTGAACCAATCGAACTACCAACTACTACGACTACCAACAACTACCTAGTTTGTGATATCAGCATCCACTGGAAGCGAACGCTAACTTGTCACCTGCCAACCAACCATAGAGCCGTTATTTAAGGGGTGTGTGGTGTTATATTTGCTTTATAGACTTACCTCCCACCGTAGCTTCACTATTTTCATAAAATTCGCCCCTCACGAACCTCAGGGCAATACTTGATTTGCCCACACCCTGATCACCCAGAAGGACAAGTTTGACATGTTGTATTTTACTCCCACCGTTTTCTTGTTTGGGGTTTCTGTTACTCATCGTTCTGAATAAAAAGAAAACAGAATATCTGATACATACAAGTCATATTGAAGGAATGAGTAAATCATTACTCATATTGTGCATTTATATTCTAAAAAGAGTATCTGGAATCAGATACACATCCACAAACCAGAAAATTAGATTGGTGTAAATAGAAGATATAACTGTCCCCTGATACATATACAAAGACTAGAAAATCAGAATGATGTAAATAGAAGCTATAAGTATATAGTAAGTATCCCTGAAATACATACATCAGTGTACCTGATACATATACAAAGACTAGACAATCAGAATGGTGTAAATAGAAGTTATAAGTGTCTCTGATACACATATAAAGACTAGAAAATCAGAATGGTGTAAATAGAAGTTATAAGTGTCTCTGATACATATACAAAGACTAGACAATCAGAATGGTGTAAATAGAAGTTATAAGTGTCTCTGATACACATATAAAGACTAGAAAATCAGAATGGTGTAAATAGAAGATATAAGTGTCTCTGTACATATACAAAGACTAGACAATCAGAATGGTGTAAATAAAAGCTATAACTATGCTCTAGTACATATACAAAGACTAGAAAATCAGAATGGTGAAAATAGAAGCTATAAGTGTCTCTGATACACATATAAAGACTAGAAAATCAGAATGATGTAAATAGAAGCTATAAGTATATAGTAAGTATCCCTGATATACATACAAAGGCGAGATAACTACTTGTGAATCCAATTAATCATATCCAAGATAATAATGATAACTTTTTAAGATCGGACGATTGAAACAAAATAGGTCAACCACATTGGCGATTTTACCATAAAATAATATAATAATGAGTGTTTCCTTTAAATATAGTTTATGACGCATTATCATTTGACTTAAAGTGACAGTATAATATGTAGATTTTATTGTATAGCTTAAAGATAGGTTTCCTTATTTTTTAGAGTCAAATTAAGCAAACTATTTGATTAATTGGTTTTTCTAAATCGTATCATTATGTTCTCATTGCATATAATTAAGAGTTGTAACTATTCAAAAATGTCTATAGGTATGTACAGTCTGGGCAAACAAAAAAAGACTTTTTGACCTTTCTTGATCGGTCACTTATTAGAATTCTGCTGGTAATTCTCTTCTAATTTAGTTAATTATAAATTAATTATGGACATGCGAGATAAACAGGTATTTTCCAACACCTCTACTTTCTATTCATATAAGAATTAGCATTTACATTTTTATAAAAGAAAAATAAGGGAACCCATCTTTAAATTGTGTCATATGTTCTGACGCATTATTGATTTAAAGTTGCAATAAGTATCGATTTTATTATAACAGATTGAAACTCGACTAAAAGATGAAAAAATGCTTTTGTTCAGCATTGGATATGAATTTGATTACAGTCAAACAAACTATACGTATAGTTCTAACATGGAATTAACACACACGAACCTAGTTCACAACCATTCTGAATCTTTTCCTCGACTTAAAGGGACAGATGCGCCATTTTTTGACCAATTGTACTGACCAATTGTACACTAAATCTCAGAAAAGGAAATTCTTTTTCTTTTTTTGCTAAACCAATCAATAAGTAGTATTCACAGCTCACAGTCGAAATTGAAACCTTTAAATCCACTTGTGTCTATAATTCTCCGCGTTGGAGTGTTAAAATGACGACTCGTGTGATATATAGAAAAGACATATTATATAGAAATAGTGAGTAAAATTCCTAGTTTGAAGAATTTTGAAAGGGATAATGTGAGTTTCTTACATTTTAGTACTTCTGAAGACTGTTTACTTTTTTTCAAAACTCAAATCAACAAGCTTTTATAAAAAATTTCCAGTTTCATCACACACATTTTACTCTTAAATACCAGGCGACTGTGTCTCTTTAAAACTTAAAAATGATTCATTATCATAATTGATATGTATATATATAATATATATTATGAATCTAAACAAAGACATCCGACATGTAAACCCCGACTTGTTCACCTTTGACCTTTGAAATTGGGTTACAATTCGTAAAATGTCGGGCAAATTTCTGGGCTGAATTTTCTGTGAATGATTTTCACTTTGTTATTCTCGTGAATAAAAGAGCTCGATCGTGCAATAAAAATATTCCCTGTTCTGATGGTACAAGTTTGTTATTTCGCAAATTTCAAGGCTCAATTTTCTGTGAATCATTTTTACTATTTTTTCATTATTCTTGTGGAACACAGAGAAAAGGGCTAAATATGCAATGAAAAATATCCCCTGTTGGTACAAGATTGTTATTTCGTCTTGAGTCAGTTGTATCTCTTATCCCTTATCTTTTGCCGTCGGGAATTTGGGAAGACATAAAATGGACCCAATGGTCACAAGTTGCATGCATAACGGTCTCATGCAGCTGCGGTACGAGCTCCCTTGAACTGAAGGTACACATTGGGACTAATTGGGGCATAACTTGAGGTTCAGTATGCGGAATCCACTCATGGAGTGTCCGAGATGGTTCTCCTCGCCCCATTGAAGAAATTCATTAAGATGAATTCTGACCAGGAATAGACACCAGAATGGAACCCGGGCAACCTTAAAAAGTCTTTACGCTAAGCCCAGTTTAGGGCGGTCTGAAAATTAAGACCACGACCAATCAAGACATCATTCTGTTGAAAAGGCGCAGCTAAAAGCAATGGTACGATGTGTACCCGAAAACAAATCTATAGTGACGATGTCGCGATCTTCTGAAAGACGATCTGAGGAATACTCAAACTGATTATCTTTGATTAGTATATCACGATTGATAAGACTGGTTTGATAACAGGGCTTTATATGTTTGTGATCTGATCTGATCTTATCATCAGTATATCAACAGACACAGAAGGTTAGAGATCTGAACATCACTCTAATCAAATGAGACTGGCAGACCGGGCCCGTAGCCAGACTTGATTGTTCGGAGTATGGTGTTTAGTTGCAGCAATGAAACTGGTCGGTTGCCCCCCTGTAGCTACGAGCCTTGGCAAGACTTTGAGAGCAACTGCTACGATTGCCAGAACTAGATTCATCCGGGAGAGTCTGATCATCAAACGGACTACCATGAAAGTTCTGCTATCGCTCTGCGGATTGCCGAATGGCTGCTCATTTGTTCTGGAATGTGGACTGGTTTTTTAACGTAATAATTTCCAAAACTGCAAAATTATGTCCTTGTCCAAAACGAGTCGTAAGACATCAGCGGATGTATGATAAAGTCCCAGGGGAGAGTGTGTGTATGTGTATGTCCCGAGAAGGAAAGGGGGGGGGGGGGGGGCTGTTAACTGAACCCATCCCAGTCTCCCACCCCTCTTCAGATAAAAAGTAAAAAATCTCACCTGTATTGAACAATAATCCCATAATATGTAAAAGCCGTATAATGATATTAACCGATGACGTAGTCCACAGTTTCAATAGTTAAAATTACATCCTAGATACGCCCCCTTTCTTTCCCATTATATTCCTTTTATCTTCCTCAAAAACTGTCATTTCCTAAAACCAAAAACAGAATCCAATTAAATACGATAATTTAGAGCATAATTTCAATAATTTGGTCACTTTTTGGAGAGAAATCGTAAGAAGTTAAATAACTGTTTTCTCCGTTTTATCTCGCCATCTAGTGGAGACTGGTAAAATGTCTCTATCGTTATCTATGTTGTTCATACAGATTACATAAGACACTTACATTATATTGAAGGCTCAGCACGTAGTTTTATCCTATTAAAGGGATGCGGTCATCTAAATTGTTACTTTACTAGTTGATAGAGCTCAATTTCAGACACTTGTATTTGTATAACCATCTAAATTGTACCTTACTAGATGACAGAGCTATCCACACACCCCTTTCAAAATATAACTCTGGCGAATGGTTCGTCTCTAATTTAAGACAGACTAAATAAGTAGACCCTTACTAGACGATAAAGTTCATCAACAGCCGTCCACACCCCTTACAAATATAGCTCTGGCGAATGGTTCGTCTCTAATTCAAGACAGACTAATTATGTAGACCACTAGCAGTTACTGACAGTATTTACGAAAGATTGTCGTCACTTCCGCCCCTATATTTTCTCAAATCGTGAATTTTCACTCTGAAGCATGATTCGGGGATGTTGTATGAAGCACGAAAGACAAACATTCTGATGAATGAATCACTTTAAGGTGTGGCAAAAGGGGACTTATTATTTATCACAACATTGGCCTTGGTATCGTGTTCATTCGACTGGCAGACGTGCTTGGCACAATAACAATTTTCTGTGGTCAAAATGGGATGGACGAGCGAATATGATCTTTCCTGGAAACCGCAGGGCGAAAACGAAGGTGGATTGTTTGTACATATACACAGTTTAGTTTCAATCTTAGCTAAAGATCAATCGAACATCATTATGAATGAGTGGTTACAACCATATTTTAAATATTGCCATGCGTGTGAGACAAGACAATCATTCATCAAAATGATGATTGAAAGCGATGGCAATGTTAACAATGCTGGTGATTACAGAATGATTTGGTGAATGATGACGATTATGGGTTATGATGCTGAAATGACATGCTGTAAATGTAATGCTGATGGTTACAGACTGATGATGTTGATGAAAGGATGAAGACAATGGCGTTAGTCATACATATCACAGAATGATGATGTTGATATGAAACTATGATGACAATGAAAGGATGAAGAAAATGATGATACTCATGCAAATTACAGAATGATGATGTTGACGAAAAGATGACAACAATGATGTTACTCATGAAGATTACAGAATGATGATGACAATGATGTTGATCATACAAATAACAGAATGATGAAGTAGATGAAAGGATGATGACGATGATGATAATCGAAACAGACTACAGAATGATGCAGTTGGTGAAAGGATGATGACAATGATAATCATAGCAGACTACAGAATGACGCAGTTGGTGAAAGGATGATGACGATGATATTAACCATGCAGATGACAGAATGACGATGATGATGAAAGGATGGTGTTAATCAAGCAGAGAACAGAATGACGATGTTGATGAAAGGACGCTGACGATGATGATAGGTTGCCGACAATGATGTCAATCATGCAGAATACAGAATGATGGCGATCCTGCAGATTGCAAAATGATGACGCGAATGATGAGGTTTCTGTTTCTTTTGGAAATTTTATTGCTTTTAATGATATGTAACTGCTAATGGAAACACAAATAAGAAATAGTTTTAATATATTATTTATTTTCCTAAAATTTGTATAATAATGATAATAATAATAATAATAGTTTCGGTGAAAAGTTTTGAATGATGTCGCCATGATGCAGAAATAATAATCAAATTCATATGTACATCTTTATTCAATATTACAATACATAGTTATTATTTCCCCTTCACTCCTATTCAGCGAGTTGCCATAGTTTGATCATATGTTTCAGCGGTTAAAAATCCATTGTCAGTATAGATACAAGATCAGTAGGGATATCTCAATACTGTTAAGACCGTTATCAGTTATGAAGATTGTTTTAGCTCACTCCCCAGTTAAAGGTATACTACCTCTTAAGATGACTCAAAATTTTTGAAACTTGATTAAAATGAGTCTTTGTTCATCAGTGGACTTTACAAAAGAATCCCTCTTTAATCCAATAAAGCCATAAAACTAAGTAATAAGTTATTTTGAAACATGCTTAGAAGAGTTTTTCAATTATCATTTAGTTTAATGGATGTATCGTGTTATATAGAGATTCTATTCTTTAGTCATGGTACCTAGTAGGTCCAACTGATGAATAAATACAATTGTTGTCCATTGTAAGAGGTAGTATCCTTTTAGCTCAGTTTGATCATTGTCCACAAGGATAAGATCAATTTATCAAGAAAGATGTAAGAAGATTTCTCCTGTTCAATGAGTTCGTTAACTCTACTCAGACAAGGCTATAGCCAATAGTTAAAAAACAACTCATTCCTGATCTAACAAATCTAAACACAAATTCAACTTATCAATTAAAACTGACATCTTTCAACATAGCATCACTGTGCCCTTGTGATTTTCAACTCTAAAGTGGAAAATATATTTTGCAACTATTAAGTTAAGTTCTCAATAATTTCTTTTCAAATCTAATTTCAAAGATTAGAAATTCTTCACAGTAAAATTAAAGATTTGAGATTTCAGAAACTTAAGAATTCAAGTTAGTCAAATTAAATAAGTCTTAGTTATCTTGTTATTAGGTGGAAGGAACGAAAATCAAATATACATTATACATAGTTATATTTTAACTTAAATACATACAGGATTAATACCATAACTATTATAGAAACAAGGGCAGCAACTCTTGGCATCGTTTCACAAAAACTTAACTTAGACATAATTCTTACTCTCATTTATAGTAATACAGTTATCTGATTGGTTGATACAAGTAAATTTGAGTTTCAGTTTAATGATTGACCAATCAGATGACTAGAACACTAAATTCAGTTTAGTTTAGGAAATACAGTTATCCAATTGGTAAGTAAATTCAAATTAAGTTTGGTGATCAGTATTAGGCCTACAGTATTCTGATTGGCTAATAAAAATCAATTTTAGTGAATGACCAATCAGATGACTGCAATACTAAAATAGACTTAATCAAGTTTATGAGTCACTAATTCTGCCCTTACATGATTCAAATCTAACAATGGAGATGACTGTATAGAGCAGTAACGAAAAAAGTTCAGAAGTTTGAACAGCCTTTATTGTTATTTTTTTTTTATTCTGTGAAGAGCTTTCTCATCTCAATAGATTTCCATAATTAGCATACGTATAGCCCAAAGCAAAGAAACAAGTTATCATTAATTGTTTTTTATATGAACTTTTCACCATGAGTGCTATTTTTAACAAAAGCCTACAAAACACAACAACTTTTCTACACTGTACAACTAGCATCACTTTTAATCTAGTGGGGCAAATATATTCATGTACATCTGCGACAACTCTAATATAAACTGGAGGCAGTGGCGTTTCTAGGAAACATTAAGTGAGGGGGCCGAGCAGTGACCACATAGTTTTCCAGAGAGTGGGCACAGGCAATGCTTTCACTATGCAAAGTGAAAAAGAATTTGAAAGTCGGAGGACCATAGACACGGTAATCACAAGAGGTCTCTACACGACGGACATGCATGCCATGCCTGTATGTTTTGCCATACTTTCAAATACAGAGAATTGCCTGTATTGAATTGTTCTCCAATATACCAAAGAATCTTTTGTACTACTGAAATTTTTTACAATTTCCAAGGGTCATTTAAATTTGTTTACATCATTTGTTTACAAAATTTGTGTACATTATTTGTTTACATAATTTGTTTACACTTCAGCCTATTTCAGCCAAACTAAATTCAAAAGCTGGTAAATAGAATAATTAGGCTGACCAATCAAATAACAGTTAAAAATTGTCCAATCCATTTCCAGCCAATCAAATGACAGTATTTTGAAGATTGACCAATGAAATGGCAGTATTTCGAAGATTGACCAATCAGAGTTCCAGACCAAACTGACGCTTTAGAATAAAATGTACAGACAAAGCTGGAAACAAAGAAATCATATGTGATTAAAATACAGCTCTCAATATTTTGTTCCATCTATTTGTTGTGGGTTATTCCACTCATTCAAGATCTAAAGACATTTAAAAGAAATTATGTTCATGAGTTTCAACCAATCAAATCCTTTGTTCAGTAAAAGCTTAATTTGAAACAAATTCTGAGTTATTTGAGCTGAATGTCTTCTTTCAAAAATTTGAACAGTTCGCACAGCGAGCATCAAGCTCGGACATTATAATATCTAGAATAAACAAAGTAACCCACAGAAAAAAATGAAACAAAATCTGAAGAGCTGTATTTAAAACAGATTTAAAGAAATGGGAAATGTGGTAATTACATATATATTAACATCTTTACTTACAGATTTCACAAAATATGTACAATTCGTTTTTTTCTTATTTTACATTATGTTACTGTGCACAGTTCACTTGTTATTTTCATGGCAGAAATTCAGAAACTTAAAACAAATTCTTCTAATGAAAGGCAAGGGTTTGGAGAAGAATTTTTTCCATCAGTAAGCGAGCAGGTATTAATAACACTGTGTTATAAAAGAAAATTATAAGAAGTTCTTAGCCCTTGCATATAAGGAACACATATAGCCTATATTGACACCATTCTGATGTCTGATGCCAACGTGAATCTTGAGTAAAATTTCACGCTTCCAAGACATGATTACCGCGTGGCCGACAGGATTTATATTATCAAACCAGTTTCATATTGTTTATCATCCAATCAGATTCAATTTCCTTTTAATTGTATGATCTGGGCGTGATTATCAACACAGTTTTTGTCTCCTCGTGTGCCTGCATCCGGTTGGTGAAACTCTCTACAAGGCTCTAGACAGTGACAAAAACAGGCGACCAAGACCGTTCGTGTGCCAGACTAAAGACTAGAAAACTCTCCTTTGAAGAACAATATTGAACAGTGTTATATTAACTTACTAACTAGACCATGCGTATTTACCAATATAATATGAACCCTGCCTTCTATAAGTTGAATTTGTCAAATTTCTTTCTATTCAAATTAAAACAGCTTTCAGGGTAGAAAAACTCACTACAAGAGATACCAAAAAAAAAATGAAACCAAATATGCAAAGCTGTATTTCAATCAGATGGATGAATTTCTTAAATATGATACTTAAAAATATTTCAATATCTAGATTATTCAACAAACAAAAAAATAACCCTATAAACAAAGCTTTTACTTAACATTTAAACAATAAACAAAAGCAAAACTTTGACTGAATTTTGACCAATCTGTTAAACAGAAACATAACCAAAACAAAATATATCAAGCTAGCTAACAGTTGTTTAGCCTACAGTTAATTTGAGAGGAAATATAATTTAAGTTCTCTCTATTATGTGTTTTTACCGTCTCCAAAACCCAATTCAAAATTGGTTTTTAAACCAAACCAAACTTATCACATCTGCTGATTTGTTTCATTAAATAGTAGAAGAATAGCATGTCAGATTTTCATTATAAAAAGAGACACAAGTAACTGTACTGTTATCAGCTTGTAAACCAAATATTGATATCCCATATCAGCAAATGGACTGCCTCATTCCATATCCTGATGCAAACCTCATTTATTCCATGACAAATATGTAAGCAAAATGGAGGGTAATAATGAAAAAGAAAAAAAAAAAAAAAATAACAATTTGTTGCATACTTAATTTACAATGTACAAGCATTTAGTAAAAATTAATATTAACATCCCCACCCCACCCTTTTGTTTCATCTGTACCCAAATATATTCCTGTCAATCAAAATAAAAAAAAATCATAACCAATCAAAATTCAGAATATAATTTGACCTATCAAAGGAATAAACTTTGACCAATCAAAAAAGATAGATTTCGACCAATCGAAAATAAGAATATATTCTGATCAACCAGTAAAATTGTATCTTATCAAGTCAAATACCTAAGTGCATTTCTAACTCACAAATTTTAAAAGCTGACAAAATTTGACAGAAGTGTTGATTGATTATGGTGATTCTGCAGAAAATCTTATAAAGGTTAAAGTTGTGAGTCCACCTTGTCGAGAATTTCTATCACTTGTTGACGATAAAAATTGTCACATTTCAATAGTAGCCGTGAATTCATACACCCAAGAACAGTACATCACACACAAGTTTTTGTGAAAAGGTCTCTGATTGGACAAATGTCTGATCACATGACAATATGCACCAATGACAGGCCTTGTTACTTGCTACAACAGCTTCCTCCTTCTGATTGTTGATTTGAGTCATTGTTTAGTCGCACACCAGCTTGTCTTTGTTGAGCTGCTCCACCTCCAGCCTCGTTTTTCGGTAATTTCTTGGCTGTAATACAGAAATGAAATGAAATGAATGGAGTTTTACGTCCTACTTTTTTGCACCATGTGGGCTAATGAAGACGGGCAATGCCGTGCGGGGTGCAATGAGGGAAATTTTGCCAGGACAGCGGCATTAGCCTGCTCTTTTTTGATTTTCAACTGCCAAGGAATCTTTAACGTGCACAGCCTGTAGCACACAGGGCCTCGGTTTACTGTCCCATCCGAACGACTAGACACTTTTTCCATGTCAGACCCTCTCACCTGCATCACTGACAGGGGAAAACCGGGTTTAAAAATCCGAAGGTATTATCTCGACCTATGCCGGGATTGTACCCCGGACCTTTAGGTTAGCGAGCAAGCATCTAACTCACTGAGCCACCGCGGCTCCCATAAATGAAATGGAGCTTTACATTCTACTTATAGAGCTTCTTATGTTTGCCATAATACAAGGGAACTCTGTATCTAGAAATGTTTGAGGGGGAGTTCAAAAATGAGATGTTTCTCCAAAGTGAGCCCCCAAGGGCCAAAGTCCCATGAGGCCGGAGGACAGGGGGCTGCCGACAGAAGCCAAGGATTTCAGATGGCCTGAGATGAATTTAGGGGGTTCATTTTCACTTCACAATGGCCCTCCTTAAATATGCTACTGAGTATAGTATTCTCTTTTTTTTTAAATTTAACTGACACACAGTTTGTTATCTTTTTTTCTCATCACAACCATTAAGAAAGATAACATTGTTTTCAAACTTTACCAGTGGGTTTTGATGTTAAAAATTATCTAATGACTTCTTACCTATTGCCAAAAAGATATCATTTACATTCATCGCAGTTTTTGCAGAGGTTTCCATAAAAAGTAAACTGTTTTCTTCAGCATAGGCTTGAGCTTCCTGTAATATATCAATGATAAGTCAACAAAATAAGATGATGATGAACTTATTAACCCTTTGCTTCAAAAGTGAAATGTAATGAATGGAGTTTTGTGTGTTAATGAAGACGGGCAACCCATTGCAGTGTGCTAGGAGAGTAATTTTGCCAGAAAAGTGGCATTAGCCAACTCTTTTTCCAATTTCTTACTGTTGATCGATCTTTAACCTGCATAGCCTGAAGCACATGGGGCCTCTGATTATTGTCCCATCCTAATAACTAGAGACCTGCATCACTGACAGGGGGAAACCAGTTTGAAAAATCCGAAGATATCAGCCCAACCTTCAGGTTAGCGAGTAAGCGTCTAACAAACTGAGCCACCGTAGCTAAATCCTATTATATTTGCTTATTTTAACAATTTAATTGTGAATTCATGTCCATCATTAAAATTATTCTCAACTTTATATATATGAACACAAAAAGTTCCCTCACTGAAGAGGCAATCTAATGAAAATTCTCCAATCCTTACCTCGAATTCTACCATTCTTTTGTTAGCTAAATCAGCCTTGTTTCCAGCTAGAGCTATCACTATATTGGGACTGGCTTGTCTCTGTAATTCTTTCACCCAAGTCTTGGCTCGACCAAATGTGTCCTGAAAATTTTAAACAAAAGGGAAATTAATTGCAGTTTTTTCTTATGTTTTATGTATCAAATCAGACTAATGAAATAAAAGGAGAATTTTTCTCAAACTTTGACTAAAATTGTTTTTTGAAAATGGGTAAATTCAATAGTGTAATTTGGAAAAAATTTTATCGGGATTTTACTATCTGCATCATACAGAACCTGAGAAACAATAAAATAATAGCTGTAGTTAAAATTCCGCCACTAAATCAAATAAATCAAACAACAATATCCCTTTCATTGATAGAGGAAACACAGGACATTTAAAGTTAGCTGAAAAGGATTTTTTCAACGACCGCATCCCTTAAATGATAGGGTAAACAAGGGAAGTTCTGTCCCCTTACCTGATTGGTAATATCATAAACAACAATAGCAGCTTGAGCTCCTCTATAATACATGGGAGCTAAACTATGGTATCTTTCTTGTCCTGCAGTATCCCAGATTTCAAATTTGACTGTCGTGTCATCCAAACATACTGTCTGTGTTAAAAATGCAGCTAGAAAAGGAATAAGGATAAAATAAATAATATACTATAATCGGAGTGGTTGCTGATATTTGAAGACGATAAATCAAAGTTTTTAAGCTTTTTTTATCAAGTACATAATATTCAAATTCCAAATTTAGTTCAAATGGGATTAACAAATAAAGTGAAGTTTCAGTCAGACATGACTGGTAAGTATGGTCCAATGAACAGCCTAGATGACCTGACAGGTAAATCAAAAACCTTGATTGTTAGTCAGACATGACTGGTAAAATCAACCAGATCAGAAACCCTTACAACATTAAAAAGCCTCAGTTATCTTTTGATCTTGCTGTATCTTATCCAAGTAAAACTAAACAATGAGTGACATTTAAGAGTGAAGTCAACCAAGTCAAGACAATTAATTCTTCATTCACATACTGAGAGACTTTGACGTACCCAGTACACGTTTTAACAAATGTTGTACCCTTTTACATAATTAATTCAAGGTAACTATACTTAAAAATGGGCCAAAAAAGGCAATAGAGTGAACAATTTAGCAAAGATACTGGATTCAATTTGTTGTCAGCGCATATGTAACTGTTTTCAGTATTTCGGTAACAATGTATGACCAGAATGACCTTATGTCTGATAAATCATGTGCTGCAAATACACAAAGGTTCTCTTTTTAAAACCCTTAGGAGCAGGGTTCAATATATATTGAAATATTTGATCAGCAATTATCACCAAAAAATTTCAGTTTTGGCTAATCAAATTCACATTTCTTAAAAATCGGTAGTTATTTAAATGTTCCATGTCTTGATAAATCTTAATTTTGGCTAGTCATAGGAAATATTGGATGCAAAGGGGGTTATTTTGAATCACAAACTGCGATGAGATACCACCTATATTGAACCCTGCTTATGAGGATTCACAAAAACTATCCTTACCTCCAATAGTTGATTCTTGGTATTCATGGAATTGTCCTTTCACAAATCTTAACACCAAACTAGATTTTCCAACAGCTGACTCTCCTAGTAACACTAGTTTAAATTGACATATTTTTCCTTGGGTTGCTCCATTTGGGCGTTGAGCTCCGGCCCCGCGACTAGCCATTACGAAATGAGGCTATCAGATATTACTAAACAAAAAACTGCTTTCACTTGACAACTTCCTGCAATAAACATAAACAAGCTGTTCAACAATTCAAATCCTTCCATCGCCGAAATACAAACTTTAAATCATGGTTTTATGTTTCTCCTTGGAATAAGCTTACAGTATTCCTCGATAATTTGAGAAATCAAATATTTCGTCTACAGTTTGAGTTTAGACTTGCCTTTCACTGTACAATTAAAGTTTTCCTATAAATTATAGTATCTTCTTGTGATACGATATAGAATTCTAATATCAATTGCTTATTGGTTAAATTTTCTATTTTGAATTTACTGAATCTGATCTTAGAGGACATTAAAGGTCTCCACCAAGCATATGTGTTAACTATCAAGATAATTGGTTACTTTTCAAAAGTACATTTCAAAAGCCCTATTTCTAAGAATTGGTTTGTCATTATGACAATAGAAAACATAATTCACCCTTTCTATTGGCATGTCAATGAGGCTTCCTATGAGGTCATGCTATTACACATAATCTTAAATATTGATACAAAGTCCAGCAAAAGCAACAATAACCCTCTTTCAAGAAAAACAACTCATCCATCAATCAAATATGTATTATTTATCTTTGTCTGAAAGATGGTTTTGAAAATCATGTCTTGCAAAATATGTTATTCAAAATTTAGTTACTTACTAGCATAGTTGAAAGTTTTTGAGATTATAAAATACCCCTGCCTAGTTTTAAGCTAATTTGGGATGCGTTTTGTCCTTGACAGTACTTACAAATTTGCAGTGTCATTGTTAAAACTGTTAAATGTGTGTCACTGAGTCTGGCAAATGACATCATAGTCTAACAGTGACAAAACTATCACTCAGTAAGTAAATGATGTACAACAGCAGACACCTTTCATGATATGACCTTATTATATTAATCTACTATAATAATGTTATTATAATAAACATTGACTAGTGATTGACACACAGTGGCAGTAAGCTTGATTAATTGGCTAGTATAAAGATGAAACCATTGAGAGCGATGATGACGATGAGATTTACACATATAGAAATAGAATAGAATTGCAAGAATGACAGTTACCACAGGCACCCGCTATTTCCTAAGTTTCTCACCCTGTAAGCGAAAGAAAACTCGATTGCTTTAATGATTAATGAAGGTGAAACCTTGAATTATCAAAAGTTAAGTATTTTCACAAGCCATAAATTATTATTTTATGATTTTTTAACATGTAAACACGGAAGGCTCCAGGGGAAAATGGCAGCCATTTTGCAAAAACATCGTCTGTTCCACCAAATATTTATGTTTTCAAGCAAGTGTGATTCAGAAAAATATCGAAAAAATACTTACCAAATGAAGGCTTAAGCCTATCCTTGGGTTATTTGGATAAATTTGAGCAAAAAGGGCCAGAAAATACAAAATAATTGGTCGAAACTACGCAGAAACACCCTCTTTCTTCTGCTGAGTTAATGTATGTACAACAGGAAACTCCTCCGCGGACGATATAGTTCTCACTTCTTGAGTAATTAAAACATTGCCACGCTGCATATATTTTTAAAAATTTGTCAGAAAGCAAACAGAGTTCTTAAAAGTATTCCTCAAATTTTCTTAAATTCCCATTTAATTCCGTATTCGGCAAGCGGAATGATATTAAATGTCATCTGATGAAAAGCAAGTGCGTGCGCTGGAGTGACGTCATTGTACATTAATACATCTAAGCTCATCAAAATAAAGAAATTTTGTCCCGAAATCTTATATAAATATATGTAAAGGTCAAGACTTTAGGGATTTCTTTTTCAAATGACGCATCCCTTAAAATAGCCTCTGATATTCAAACACTGTTAGCGATTAGAGTTTGACAAATATATTTAAATTAATAGTTCAATATAAAAAAAAGCTTTTTTATTATACGTCTATAAAACTTTATACCGTACTATGTTTAGCTCACGTAACAAGACGAATAGACCTGTGTATAATTCCCAAGACCTATAAATAATATAATAATTAGCCAAGAAAAGTCCACATGCGGAAATCTTCGCATTATCAATACGCATCTTTCTTGTCCTATCTAATAATCAGATCTCCAGAGTTTGTTACTTTACCGGGGAATTAAGATCGTCTTAGGATTTTGAGATAACGTTTCCGTACTTACAGTTACAAACGATAAGTTTCATATTTCCATATTGAAAGGTCATACGGATAGCTGAAATAAAATTTAATCTACTGACCGAGTAATAAAACGAATGATTAAAGAACTCGAAAACAAAATCTAAAAGCAAATACCTTCAAATGAAAAACATTGCGGTAAAATGTACTTTCAAATAAATCGATTATTGTAGGCCTTTGTCAGTCCGTTTCTACAGAAGACAAACTTATTTGCAGTAGTCTGACAAATTCAATATAAAGTGAATCGCAATCGAGCAAAAGGCTGACATTCAAAATTAATTCAAATTCCCTAAGACCGTCAATATTCGTGGAGAATTATTGATAAATATTTGTAGTCTGATCCTAAACAATGAGAGATAACTCTAAATAGCAAACGACCTTCACCTATGTAACTAGTGACGTCCTTGACCCGACTGTTGCTAAGGTCATGTAAACAATCGATGGACGAGAAAATTTGCAGAAGAACAGGGGCAGTCTGAAAAACTCGAAGTTTTACTATGTTTCTTTGGTGCATTTCATTCTAAATTTCTGGAAACAAATAGAATAAAATAACCTTTGGCCATTTCGCTACTTTTATAGAAGGAAGTTTCCGAAATATTTGCATATTCTTGTTTGGAAATATAAATTTCACTGGACAAATTTCAAATTTGAAAAGAAAATGTCGTCGGCGGTACATCTTCCAATGATAAAAACACAAAGTGTTTATGCAAATAAGATAAAGGATTGGAGCCCAGACATTCAACCAGTAAGTATTGCAATTTTTTTTTATCAGAAGTAAGGGTTATGCCTTTTTCTCACTTTTTTTTTACTAGACCAGAGTTTTGTCGAATTTTATTCTTTGGGCTTGGACGTAGAACAAATTTTGATAAGCATACACAAGCCAACAATGTCAATTGTGGGTTTATTGTTGGTAAGATCTATTTAATTTTCCACATGCTTTTAACTAATGTTTATGTAGAGATTTTTTCTTTGCATGTTGTTGTTAATATATAATGATTATTTTTAATCTAATTTAAATTAGACCACCATTTGTTCCCTTTTTTAATAGCTTTTATTTTTAAATAGTCACTTCAGTTAGGGTCTTATGCCAGCCCTCTTGACTCGATGACATCTGCTTTAACCAATCAAATTTCTACCCTCTCCAGCGAGGTGTTTATTAGGTTAGGTCGAAAGGTTAACTTGACAAATGTTCAAGAGGGCTGTCATTAGACCTTAACTGAAGTGACGACATAAAAATAAAAGCTGCCGGTACTAAAAACAGAATAAAAGCTTGGTCTTATCTTTAATTTGGCTTTATTTTTAATAAATTTTTATGAAAATAAATTAATCATATAGATATAGGCCACGTATTCTCGAAACGATCTTAGCGCTAGGATGTCCTAGGTTCTCATCTTCTAATATTGATTCTAGGACATCCTAGCACTAAGATCGTTCAGAGAATACATGGCCAGGTAAGGTTGATTGGGCAATCTCATATTTTTTCAAAACTTTTTTTTTTTCAAATTTAAAAATTTTAATTTCAGGCTGGGAAATTGACTGCCTCTGGTGATTCAACTGCATTATGTTTTAGGCCAAAAATTAATCGGGTAAGTTCAAATGTGTTTTAATAGCCTACCATAATCTGACACAGGCATAGGATTTTCATACCTTTTCTTCTTGAGATAACAATTTCCATTTGAACATTTTCGTAGATCCAAGTGAACACTGCTAAAAATCCATACAAGCAAGACAATTCTGTCAATCAAAAATAAAGGCAAAATCTGGAGCTTAAGTTGTAAGATAGTGGACTCCTCCAAAGAGAAATAGGGAGCCACGATGGCTCAGTGAGTTAGACGCTTGCTCGCTAACCTGAAGGTCCAGGGTTCAATCCCGCCAAAGGTCGAGATAATACCTTCGGATTTTTCAACCCGGTTTCCCCCTGTCAGTGATGCAGGTAAGAGGGGCTGACATGGAAAAAGTGTCTATTCGTTTAGATGGGACAATAAACCGAGGCCCTGTGTGCTACAGACTGTGCACGTTAAAGATCCCTCCACAGTTGGAAATCGAAAAAGAGCAGGCTAATGCCGCTGTCCTGGCAAAATTTCTTTCATTGCACCCTGCATGGCGTTGCCCGTCTTCATTAGCCCATATGGTGCAGAGACGTAGGACGTAAAACTCCATTCATTTCATTTCCAAAGAGAAGTACCATCCAGGTGTCTTGAAAAGAGTAAGGATGGTCTTCCTAGTGTGACACCCAAACCCTGTGCCAGTGCTGCTGTGAAGAGTTGCTTGTAACCTTTCAACCATGCTAACTCAACAGCATCAGACGAGTTGCAAAAAGCTAAATTATGGTTGTTTTCTTTTTTCGCTAGATTATTTTTATAGACCATTAGCTCTCATTTTTACTTCTATTTGTTTAAATTTCAGCCTCTCAGTCCAGATGTTGTGAGAAAGTTCCGAGCTTCCTGGCAGCCTGATGCTGGGTTCAAAAGAGTTTTCCATGGAAGAGCCAATGATCCACATCTTCAATGGGCAGCCAGCATGACTCACGGAGTATCAACCCAGTCTTCCAATAAAGCTGAAACTCTTGTGAACCCGAATCCCAAAACATTATTCCAACAGCGCCTAGCAAATAGGAAAGAAAATGTTTATGCCAGCATTGCCAAAGGTCCTCTTGGCAAGTCACATGATCAGCGTCCAGGTTTGCCACAAAATCTGAATACTGACTATTTTACTTTTGGTCTTCCTACTGAATTAGGTAAGATTTGAATATTTGAAGAAAATAAAACAATGCTTAGAAAACATTTCAAGAGGCTCTCAGCCCTATAGATTGGAGAACAGTGAGACCAAAAAGTCTAATAAGGTCAAAAACTGTAGGCCCTAAAAAGCCATTTCTTGCCTGGAGCTTAAAGCGCAATGTTAGTACTTAACAGGGATTAAGAGCTTTTCTAAATTTTTTGTCTGATAGAGGACACTGCTAGCATCTATATGCACCATTCCAATATTTTATCAGACGTCTGTGGTTCCTGAAATTCCACTAAAACTAAGTGTTTGATGATGTCACTTATAGCGAAAGGCCTTCTTTGATAATTTTGCAGTTGATATCATCATCAAACACTTAGTTTTAGTGGAATTGCAGGAACCACTTCTGATTGATAATTGGAATGGTGCAAATTTAGGCTGTCAGTGTCCCTGATACACATGCAATTTTCAGAATCTGTTTAAATACAACTTAAATCGTTTGGTACACGAACATATTCAACATTTCAGATATTGGTGCTGGTGGATTAATAAACCCCGATAAAAATTACCAACAAGTTCAAGACGAGAGTTCTGTCGGCCATGATCTCTACGTTAAAACTCACGCTAATTTTGACGTTGGTGAGAGAGTCAGGCGGAACTATACTTGTCCCAGTTTCGATATCAACAGAGGTTATGGTATTCCTACGCCACATAGTAACGATGGTAAAGAGGTTCGACAGACGCTAAAATGGCTCCAACAGGATGACCAGACGTCAAAGATTGTTTCTCAAAGGGTGGATAATTTTAGAGAGAGAACTCAATCTCAATTGGGCCGAGTCCATGATCCGTAAGTAGGCTACTAAAAGTGAATAGTTAACCTTCATTTCCAAAACTAGCTATCCTGATGAATCTTTTATATCAGAAACTCATTTTGGTGTCCCCAGATGAGCACCCGCATTTATATTAGATTGAAGAAGTTCAATAGTCTACCATAGTTAAAATTTTGAATCAGTTAGGTACATGTTTTTTTAATGTTTCAGTCTGGTTTTGTGATATATTTAAAGATGGGTTCCCTTATTTTCATTTATGAAAATGAAAATGCTAATACTTATATGAATAGAAAGTAGAGGTGTTCTAATGACTTGGAAAAATACCAGTTTGTCTCACATGTCCATAATTTATTTATAATTAGCTAAAATAGAAGAAAATTACCAGCAGAATTCTAATGAGTGACCGATCAAGAAAGGTCAAAAAGTACTTTTTTGTTTATACAGACTGTACATTTATGATTGGTTAAAATGCTTAATTATATGCAATAAGAACATAATGATTAAGAATACATGATAATTCATTAGAAACACCAATCAATAAAAAATTTGCTTAATTTGACACTAAAAAATAAGGAAACACATCTTTAACTCTCTGAAACATTTATGATTGGTTAAAACTCTTATTTATATGCAATAACAAAATAATGATATGATTAAGAATACATGATAATTCATTAGAAATACCAATTAATCAAATAGTTTGCTTAATTTGACACTAAAAAATAAGTGCTTTTTAGCTGTAAAAGGTCCAATGTCAAAAGAGGAAAAGAGTATTTAAAGGGACAGGTGTGCCATTTTCGGGGGTTAATTTGAGTTTTGAATAAATGTAAATAATCTTCAGAAGTAACCTACAAGAAATGTACAAAATAGCATAATTCTTTCACAAATACCTCAAACTAGAAATTTCACTTTCGTCATTTTAACTTTCTAACATCCAGATAATTCTGGATACACATGGATTTAAAGGCTCAAATTTCGACAGTGAGCTGTGAATACTATTACTGATTAGCTTAGCTAAATAATTCCTGTTTCTGAGACTAAAGTATGATTGGTCAAACGACTGAATCTGTCCCTTTAATCAATTACCGTAATTATTCTAAAAAGCTACAGAATAGCCGAATATAAAACTTTATATATTTTTATTACAGTATTAAAGACACGCTTAATGTACCAGCTGATCATACATTTGGTGTTTTATTGAAACCAGACCAATATGGTGCCGGTGACTTGTTACATAATCGTGTCCCTGGTTCGTATCTGAGGGGTCGAGATCAACAGAGAGGTGTTGTAGCGGCAGCACGACAACATCTAAAGAAAGTCAACTACCATAATTTTCCTGATTTGTTGGCAGCCTTTAGGTTCTACGATAAGGTTTGCTACATTTCAAATCATTTGACGTTTTTAAACCTCCTTCTCCAATCCCACCAACTCAAAATTAATCATATTTTACATCTTACAGATTGATTAAGCCATTTAATGATACTTTCAGATGAAGTTTACCCTCGTATATTTCTGAGAAAGGGCAAGTTTAAGCCCATTTTCTCGAAGTTGATCAGGTGACGTCAGATCTAGGCAATTCATTCATATACAGCGCCATCTTATCAATGGATGATGTAATTTGTGTTATGAACCTGGCTTGCAGAGTCTAAAAAGCAAGGCGTGAATAAGGTCTATAATACTCAATTTGTAGTCTAGAAAGGGTCTAGATAAAAAAGTTTATTCTTAAATTCTAGTTAATTTAGATATCGTGGGATCTATTTTTTATATTTAGTCGTCAAGCTGTAATATTACAATTGTACTCTAGAAAGCTGGAACAACTCAATTTGTTTTCTAGATAAGGTGAAAAATTCAATTTTTTTTCTAGATTTTGTATTCTAGAATATTAAACTTGAAATTATAATCAATTCTGGTTTCTGAGACTAAGGTTTGATTAATTAGCTAGATTTTGTATTCTAGATCAGGTGTATGTTCCAATTGTATTCTAGAATCGTTTAGGTAACTCAATTGTAAATCTCCAATTTGTATTCTAGGAAGGATGTTAAATTCAGTTTTTTTTCTAGATTTTGTATAATCAATTCTGGTTTCTGAGACTAACGTTTGATTACTTATCTAGATTTTGTATTCTAGATCAGGTGTAAGGTTCCAATTGTATTCAAGAATGGTTTAAACAACTCTTCAATTTGTATTCTAGAAAGAAAGGGGCAATACTCTGTATGTATTCGAGATAGGGTGTAAAACTTGGCTTTTATATTCCAGGATTGCAGTGGAAAGATAGATATCAATGGATTAAGAGAAGTCTGTGTAGAGTTCCATCTTCCCCTGGAACCAGAGATGTTGGAACAGGTCTTTGATTTCTGTGATGCCAACCGGGATGGTAAAATAGACTATATAGAATTTTCTAATTTCTTAAACTGGAAAGACAAAATGGAATCTGGCTTTGCTGATAAACCTGGTATGTTTACTTTGTTGGCTTTTTTTTAGCTTTGCTAGCTGTTGGAGCTCTATTTCACCTGCATCACTTTTCAGATTGAAAAATCAGCATTCGGTTTATCTACAATTAAAGGGAAGTACCATGGAAGGGGTGATAGTTTTATCTTTCAAGATAAGTTACCATGCAGATCTGAGATATTTCTTTTATTGTGCCATCTACATGAACATAGACTTCTTCTCGAATGTCTTCCTTAATTGTAGACAAAACACATGCCAAAATTTCATTCTGACAAGCAATAAGAAAATTGAAATACAACTTGGTATGTGTGAGGATTGTCTTCCAGAGAAACTGATTTGAGTTTGTTTAGTGTTATGGTTGCTACAACAGAAAGTGATGACGTAGTACACAATTTATCTACTTCAGCACAGTGTTGAACTTAGAAAGGGTGAGCTTACTTAGGCAAGGAAATCGATATGTGATTGGGTACTAGGATTTTTCCTAAAATTTGGACTTTTTCAGATCTGAAGAAAGAGATCAGTGGTGAATTTGATCAGAAGACAGCCCAGAATTCTGGTAGTACACCACGTCGATTAAAACAACAGATAGACCGAGCTATTGGCAACCATAAAACTAGTGCTGGTATGATCAACGCGGTGGTTGGTGGCGTTTCCACTAGAGGTATGCAAACGAATGTCCCCAATCCTCTTCCTCATCCTCTTTCCCATCCTCTTCCCCATCCTCTTCCCCATCCCCATCCTCTTCCCCATCCTCATCCTCTTCCCCATCCTCATCCTCTTCCCCATCCTCCTCCCCATCTTCTTATTAAATAATTTGGTTCATTAGTAAGTGAAATGAAATGAATGGAGTTTCTGCACCATGTGGCTAATGAAGACGGGCAACGCCATGCAGGGTGCAATGAGGGAAATTTTGCCAGGACAGCAGTATTAGCCTGCTCTTTTTCGATTTCCAACTGTCGAGGGATCTTGAACAGGGATCTTGAACATAGCACACGGGGCCTCGGTTTATTGTCCCATCCTACGACTAGACACTTTTTCCATGTGAGTCCCTCGTACCTGCATCACTGACAGGGGGAAACCGGGTTGAAAAAAAGAAGGTATTATCTCGACCTATGCTGGGATTGAACCCTGGACCTTCAGGTTAGCGAGCTAGCGTCTAACTCACTGAACCACCGCAGATCCCTGGTTTATTAGTAAATTTGTGTAAATTGGTCTAATTTGTAGGTCTCATATTTCAGTGTAAATTAATGTTCATCAAAAAATATTCATGTAGCACATTTTCTAAAAAGTGGTCATTGGTAATAATTCCAGTCGACCCAATGGTAACTGAGTATCAGTTAATCTGGGAAAGACCATGGACCAGCTTTTAAAAAGGATTCTTTGTGAACGCAAATTTGGCTTGTATTTTTTTTCTGATAAACCAACCAATATTTTTGTTCAGATTACAGAACGTATGGTGTTCCAACCATCAGAATGGATTTACCAGCCCCGAGAACACGGCGTATTGACGATCTCAACAACTATGGTGAGGAATCCGATTGCTATGGACTGTTGAACCCATCTATTTATAGTAGCAAGGGAATCTATGAGAGAGATTTTCTAATTCCACGATCATTAGAAGAGGTAACTCCGATTTTTTTCAAAATCTTTAAGCATTACAGAATTTATTTTTTATTTTGGGCAACCAGTCTTTGTCAAAATTTCTAAGAACTTGAAATTATTTATACAGCAGAGCATTTAAATGACTCAGAACCGGATATGCATACAATTTTGTCAGATCATGGATGGTGAGTTAAATCACCCACAGTAAAAACACAAACAAAAAGTCTAGATTTGCAGTGATATTTTGGTTTTTGTTTCAGCTAAAGGTTATATTTGAAGGTATTGGAGTAAGAATGACAGGACAAACTCTTGAAGATGTGTACAATATAGCTGCTGCCAGTCACCCTAAAGGTGATGTTTGTGTGGAGTCATTCCGAAACGTCTTAGATGACTATCAAGCCTTCCAGGTCCAATCTGGACAACATCCTTTAGCAGTTTAAATAATAGATCAAGGGGCATAACTACATTTGATAGGCCAGGCTTCAGACCACATTTATGCTATAAGGATGATTGTGTTATTTTTTTTTTTAAGCTAATAAGCTTTTTTTCAAGTATTTGGTCACAATTGAATGCATTCAGGAAAATATCTGGCTTTCATTAGATTAAAGATATTTGGAGGACTTTTGGAGAGACGGAAATAAGCCTTGTTATGGGTCTATTTCCTAAAAAGTGGCGTATGCAGTAACTTCTTAAAGTAACTGGTCAAGCTTATTTTTTTATCCCAAAAACTTAAGAAAAAGCCTCAGAAAAAGGACAAGAATCTTGACCCTTTGAAACCCATGAAGTTGTGCCCCTTGTTGACTATAAGAAGTGTATAAAATTTGTTAGGGATTGGATTTTAGAATTAAGCTCAAGCTGTCTCAGAAAGACTTCACTGTCTCAACATGTTTTCTCAGTATTTTGTCTCAGTAAGTTTATACCACATGAGCTCAAAATAAGCTTGAGCTTTAAAATATCTCATAAAAGGAGCAGTCTAATTAAAATTAGACCAAACTTTCGTTCCATTTTTTTTAGCTTTTATTTTTGATATAGGCACTTCAGTTAGGGTCTAAAGACGGCCTTCTTGAACATTATTCTGAATAACTAACTGAAGTGGATATATTAAATAACGAAAGCTTATAAAAAACAGAACAAAAGTTAGGTCTTATTTTGATTAAAATCATAAAAGGAGTCTGTTTGGTATGGTCAGGCAATAATAATTTGGATTCATCGAAGTTTGGTGCAAACTTCCATTGAAGTCCATTAAAGGGATTGTGAAGAGCTTTTCTTAATTTTTTATATGTATCTGGATAACCTGATCACTTCCAATTTTCAATCAGACGTCTGTGGTTTCTGCAATTCCCCCCAAAACTAAGTGTTTGTCACTAATCACAAAGGGCCTTATGTAACAAAGCATATTTCGCAATTAGTGACGTCATCAGACACTTAGTTTTGGTAGAATTGCAGGAACCACAGGCATCTGATTAAAAATTGGAATGGTGCAAATTGATGCTACCAGTGTCCCCGATACACATAAACAAAAAAATTTAGAAAAACTCTTTACAATCCCTTCAAGTTTTGAATTGCTCCCTGATGTGCACAAGAACCTTTTACTGATTTTTTTTTCTGGTAAAAATGTGAATTTTGAAGAAGAGTTAAATCATCAGCTTAATATAATTATAAACTTAAAAATAAAAGAAATCCATGCTGACAAAATTATGGAAATTTTTAACATATCCAGACAGAACTTGAATCAAACGTTAGCTGGAGCCAAAATCAAAATATGTGCCTTATTGAAGAAATCCTATTTACATTTACAGCTTGAGAGCTTAGAATCAAATATAGCTTGATTTAAATGCAAATGCCCTATTAAAGGCATAGTTAGTATTACCATTTTTTTTTTTTTTAACTTTAAAGGGACAATTACCCAAAATTACCTCATACAAATACAGTATTAGAGCTTTTAATCAAACATAATTTTAGTCATTAACTGCAAATGCCCTATTAAAGGCATCATTACCAATTTTTATTTTTTAATTTTTCAAGTGATAATTACCCAAAATTGACTGTATTAGAGCTTATCACCAAGTATAGTCTTAATTAAATGCAAATACCCTATATATAGTATTACCATTTTTCAAGGGATAATTACCCAAAAATTACCTCTTACAAATATAGTATTAACGCTTATAACCAAATATAATTTTAGTCATAATCAAATATACCTTTTTATGATATTTTTTTTAAATTTACAAAGCAATAATTAAACAGAGTCATACCTTTAATGCTAAGAAACCAGAAATCAAAGTCTTCAAGCATTTTTAAATATTTTACTGAGACATTTGGTTCTTTACAAATCAAAAGTCCAAATTTTTTACCTGTATACAATTATATATTTATTATAGTTATAATATTGAGGCTTTATGAGCATGTATCAAAATTATAATATGTATTTCTAGTGAATTTTTAGTCTTTTTGTATTTATTTGCCAGGAGCAAACCAGTATTATAGTCCTCATTTGCTCAAATATTCTTTTAAATTTAAATTCAAAAGCAATACATAATATGTGTAATGCAATGCACTGTGGTGGAAAGGGTATTATAGATCAGTATTCATTTAATATTTATTCATGATTAATGGGTCCAAATACAACATTATCTAGTCAAGGCTAGGTTGTATTATTCAAGACTAGGTTGTATTATTCAGAGATAGAATGCCTTATTCAAGACTAGGTTGTGTTATTCAAGGATAGGTTGTATTATTCAGAGATAGGTTGTATTTTTCAAGACTAGGTTGTATTATTCAAGACTAGGTTGTATTATTCAAGGCTATGTTGTATTATTGAGAGATAGGTTGTATTATTCAAGACTAGGTTGTATTATTCAGAGATAGAATGCCTTATTCAAGGCTAGGTTGTATTATTCAAGACTAGGTTGTATTATTCAGAGATAGGTTGTATTATTCAAGACTAGGTTGTATTATTCAAGGCTAGGTTGTATTATTTAGAGATAGGTTGTATTATTCAAGACTGGGTTGTATTATTCAGAGATAGAATGCCTTATTCAAGGCTAGGTTGTATTATTCAGGGCTAGGTTGTATTATTGAGAGATAGAATGCCTTATTCAAGGCTAGGTTGTATTATTCAGGGCTAGGTTGTATTATTGAGAGATAGGTTGTATTATTCAAGACTAGGTTGTATTATTGAGAGATAGGTTGTATTATTCAAGACTAGGTTGTATTATTCAAGACTAGGTTGTATTATTGAGAGATAGGTTGTATTATTCAAGACTAGGTTGTATTATTGAGAGATAGGTTGTATTATTCAAGGCTAGGTTGTATTATTGAGAGATAAGTTGTATTATTCAAGACTAGGTTCTATTATTCAGAGATAGAATGCCTTATTCAAGGCTAGGTTGTATTATTCAAGGCTAGGTTGCATTATTCAAGACTGAGGTTTATTAT
>NW_008710566.1:83396-84991 GCF_000327385.1 Lottia gigantea
GGCTAGGTTGTATTATTCAGGGCTAGGTTGTATTATTGAGAGATAGGTTGTATTATTCAAGACTAGGTTGTATTATTGAGAGATAGGTTGTATTATTCAAGACTAGGTTGTATTATTCAAGACTAGGTTGTATTATTCAGAGATAGGTTGTATTATTCAAGGCTAGGTTGTATTATTCTAGAATACATGGTATTCTGAAAATGCACTGGCCTAGGTCATGAAATAAAAAATCGCGTGGTTTTATTCAAGGATAGGTTGTATAATTAAGGATCAATTGTATTAGTCACGGATATGTTGTGTAATTGAGGGTGCCAATAATATACAGTATTATTATATATTATTCAATATCTAATTATTCATTTATTTATTCAATATTTACCATACAGTATTCAATAAAGGTATATATATATCATTTGCGTGTTAGTTGTTTTTCCCATTCCTCAATAACTATTGTGTGAACTCAATAAATATGAAATTATTGTGTCCAATATGACATTTTGGGAGGGGGGGGGGGGGACACAATTGTCCAGTGTTCTGACCAGTGGTTTAAGTCGACCAGGCTCTTAACACCCACGCTTGTAGTATCATGACGTCATCGGTGAGAAGGTTAAATATTTATAATTTTAAGGAACTTTTTCTCGCGTTTTCTGTACGCTTGCCGCACGGGGCTATAAAGTAAATTTTTACACCACATGTATACTGACAACTGATACCTACACGTATAGAAAACGTATTAAGTAGATTATTTTGTTACAATTGAAGGTGTCATGATTACGCCGGATTTAAAAAAAATACAGATCATAATATATGTATATATCTATAAAAACAGCTTATTTAATAGTGTTCGTAAATCATCATACACTGCGGGGGATCACGTTGCAGAAAAAAAACCTTATATGCATACATAAAGGAGTCTAGCAGACAAATTTTTGTCATTTTTTTGGGACAATAAACGGAGGCCCCGTGTGCTACAGGCTGTGCACGTTAAAGATCCCTCGACAGTTGGAAATCAAAAAAGAGCAGGCTAATGCCGCTATCCTGGCAAAATTTCCCCCATCGCACCCTGCATGGCGTTGCCCGTCATCATTGTGCAGAAAAGTAGGACGTAAAACTCCATTCATTTCATTTCATTTCTAACTGACAAACATATTAAGAACCCATTTATGGTGAACTCTTTCATTTCCTAATATAGCATAATATAAGTAATTTTCTAGTAAAGTTACATAATTTCTTAATATAACAAATTATCACGTAAATTTTAATAATATTTATGTAAATAAAATATATAAGTAATTTCTAAGTAAATATAGGTGATTTTCACGAAAATATCACGTAAATATAAGAAATTGTCACGTAAATTTAAGAATGTTTCACGATATAGTAAAGCTCTTCATGACTATATATTATATCTTAAATCAAAAAACCTTCAAGTAGTTAATAATTTAGTAATATTTGGCATTCTTTTCGTATTTACAAGGAACATGTTTTACAGCGTCCACAAGCAGAAAAATAAATTTTTTTCTTTTTTTTTTTTCTTTTTTTTTTTTTTTTTAGAAAATTTGCAATGTTTATATCAAGCCTTTTTTTGCGTGAAA
>NW_008710566.1:85292-88915 GCF_000327385.1 Lottia gigantea
TTCTTTGTGTTTTTGTCGAGATTGCTCAAATTGCCTTGCCTTGTTTACCGTAATATAAGATCGTTTTTGAAGTAAAAATTGGATCTAAACGTTTAATCTAAAGCTCTGACGCCATTAGCCTAATATACAAATTAATGGGTCTTAAGTTTAAAGGGGAAGTATGCAAAGTTTAATTTAAAGTGATACTACGTATTAGAATTAACATAAAATTTAAGAATTTTAAACTTAGTGAATAAGAGCCAGTAGATATACCTGGTGTCATAAATAACATAACAGGATCCTTATATAATCTGATAAATCCAAAAAACTTAGTAATTATCCATAAATATGCAATTAACTATTGAAAACGCTTAATATCAAGCGTTTTTCAATAATTACTTAGTTTTATGAATTTTCTAATTTTCTAGATTTTACAGGGATTCTGTTGTAACTTTATGATACCAGGTAAGTTCACTAATGAATATATACTCATATTGACCATTTCGAGAACTTAAATTTTATGTTCATTTTAAGAAGAAGTATCACTTTAACTATATTAAGATTTATTAAAAATTCTGTAAATTATAAGATTTATGATATTGAGTTCTATATATAACTATTACTTAATCAAACTGAATTTGTTTTTAATCAAACAGTTTAAACTTGTTTTGGTATTCGGCCTTATAAAAAGCTGTTTTGTTTGTTGAAACATCCAGAGAAGACATTGTTGTCTACATTTTGGTGTCTATTTTGATTGATCTGTTCCAACGCCAACTAAAAAACAGAGCAAATTTAAAAGTTATACGTAAACCTTATAAATAGTTTATAGACGAATCGGTACAGAATCGGACAGAAACTGAATTTTTACGACAGGCAGTTACTAGTTGAAATTGAACGAATCTCGGTTTAATTATAATTAGACCAAACTTCCGTTTTAATTAGCTTTTATTTTTAGTTAGGGTCTAAAGACGGGCCTCTTGAACATTCGCCAGTTTGATGACATCACTAGCCAATCAAATTTATTCCCTATCCTACACGCTGGGATTTTGTGACTCGAACAAAAGATGTATTCCGTGAAGCATTAGATATAGACATTGTATGACAGTGGTAGCCTACAACTCATCTGCCAAATTTAAATCTGTTTAACCTAACATTGCAGCGAGGGTCGAGATAAAACCGTCTGATTTTTCAAACAGTTTTGCCGTCGTCAGGGATGCAGGTCGGAGGGGCTGACATGAAAAAAGCGTCTAGTCGTTCGAATGGGGCAATATACCCCGTGAGCTACAGGTTATAAATGTTAGACCTAAAAACCTTCTACAGTTGGAAATCTAGAAAGAGAATCACGCCCATGCCTGGCAAAATTTCCCTCGACAGATATTTCTTCGTTCCCATAACTAAACAAGCGTAGAATATTAAGACGCAAACCCTTGAATCGTTTGTAAGTGGTCGTTGAATCAAATTCCAATATATGTTTCGACATGACAGAAGTTGACAATTTTATAATCCAAGAAAAAGAGCTTTTGTTGAGAGTATAATATATAGGTTTATACACGCCTCAATCTTAAAGCTTGCATAATCTGTACACGTTTAATGTCAAACGAACTTTGCGTTCAGCCTATCCCACTGTTCTGTACTTTATTGAGCTAATGAAATAAAATGGAGTTTTATATCCTACTATTCTATACCATATTAGACTACTGAAATGAAATAGAGTTGTACATCCTACTGTTCTGTATCTTATTGAACTAATGAAATGAAATGGTGTTTTATATCCTGCTGTTCTGTACCTTATTTAGCTAATGAAATAAAATGGAGTTTTACATCCTATTGTTCTGTATCTTATTGAACTAATGAAATGAAATAGAGTTTTATATCCTACTGTTCTGTATGTTATTGAACTGATGAAATGAAATGGTGTTTTATATCCTATTGTTCTGTATCTTATTAGGCTAATGAAATGAAATGGAGTTTTATATCCTACTGTTCTGTATCTTATTAAACTAATGAAATGAAATAGAGTTTTACATCCTACTGTTCTATACTTAATTAGACTAATGAAATGAAATAGAGTTTTACATCCTACTGTTCTATACTTAATTAGACTAATGAAATGAAATGGAGTTTTATATCCTACTGTTCTGTACCTTATTGAACTAATGAAATGAAATAGAGTTTTACATCCTACTGTTCTATACTTAATTAGACTAATGAAATGAAATAGAGTTTTACATCCTACTGTTCTGCACTTTATTAAACTAATAAAATAGATTAGAGTTTTACATCCTACTGTTATATGAATTTAGACGTGAACATAAGCTATAGGTATAGTTCTTAGTGAATTTTCAAATAGAATATTACCCCATAGCTATTTTCGGACTCAAATTTCAATATTTCACCATATTATTTTACGTTTTGTTACCCAGTTGCCAAGGTACCCCAAAACAACCGTTTAATCACCTTGAAGAAGCGCAATAGAGTCGCTCAGTTAGAAGACATTTCGAATAGCGAGGGGTTTTGTACCAGAAACGGGTCTCAAAATGGAGATGGCCCGCTCAGTTTTTCTACTATATGTTGTTATTTTATTATATATCGGTAATATATTCTAATTTTCATATTTTGGTGTTGATATGCGTATCGAGGACACTGATAACATCAATTTGCGCCATTTTCAATCAGGCGTCTGTGGTTCCTGCAATTCAACTAAAACTATGTGTTTCACCCCCGCGAAATTTGCCTGTATCTCATAAGACCTTTGAGGGGTGAACGCTTTAGTTTTAGTGGAATTGCTAGAACCACAGATGTCTGATTGAAAATTGGAATGGTGCTAGTCGATGTTATCAGTATCCCCGATACACATATAAAATTTAGAAAACCTCTTTACAATCACTTTAATGTAAACTTACAATCAGTAATGTTATGATAATGTTTGTTTCTATGATAGTTTTAGTATTAGAAATATCTTTGTCCTTAGTGAGGAAATCTTTAATTTTTCTCGATTGATCTAAGTTCACACTTCAAAATTAATATTCGCCCGTGTTCGTCGACCTTCGACGATTTCGCTCGCCTGTTGGAATATATATAGTCAGCATTAAGACTCCAGCCGATAACTGGTATTTTCCTTACACAAATTTAAGTTCATATTTTTAATTTTTATCATTGCGTTTCAGGTTCATCTAAGACAATGGTGTATGCGGGTGAGTAATTCGTATAGTAATCGTATTGCACCCCACTTGTCAATCCCCCTATCCGTTAACATAGCTGTCGGCGTAAAGCTAAAGACACATACACGCGGTTCGTGGTCCGGTGCGACGATGTGATGCGTTCATTTCACCGCAGCGTTTCACCGGATCGAAACAACCAAGGCTATGCATTTCACATGACACATACATGCTGTTGCGGTGCGTTGCTATATTTCCCTGTTACGTTTCACCGGACCATAAGTCTCGGGACTTTCTGTCCGGTTAAACGCAGCTGTGCCGCAGGTGATTTTCAGACGTCATTGTTGGGAAACCCCATTATTACAGAGTTGAAGCCGTCAACATCCCACGTACAGCAGCAATAACTCCAAATTTAACGCAAAAGTGAACCGTGCGTATGTGCCAAACCTGCCGCAACGGTACCGCATAATCGCATAGGTTTACCGC
>NW_008710566.1:90036-113351 GCF_000327385.1 Lottia gigantea
ACAGAATAAGAGCACGAAGTTAGTTGACCACTCGCGAATTGACGAATGAGTACCAAAAACTAACTGATAAATCGATTGTGACTGACATATAGGGTGCATTCGAAACTACGTATGGTTCTTACATGTAAATAACACATACGAACGTAGTTCACCACCATTTTGAATCTCTTACTCGACTTAATAAGTCGAATTTTTAAAATGGGGAAATTTTTCCGGGATAGCAGCCTATTCTATTTCATTTCTGACATATTATACGATTAAGCCCCCGATTAAAGTTCAGTGTCCAATAAGCTCAAAGTTCCCTTCGACCCGACATTTAATTCAGAAGGGGTCGCATTTGAATAGCTTTTCAAAACTCATAGAACCTGTTTGCTTATTGCTGAAACCAAACATTGACACATAATTACATACCACAACCAGGCCACGCTATCAAAAAACGGGTCCTACACATTTGATTGAGTAAAAATATAATTATTTTTCCAGTTGTTATTAGTTGTTATTACTAGCTCTCTATATATATATGCCTAAAGTTTATGATTGTATTATTTGCTTGATAACGGTGAGAGAACACTCATTGAAACGTCGCAGTCAATAAATGTAGTAATTGTATGTCCATAAAGTTTGTTTTCCTTAAAAAAATAATCTTATTAGAACGAGACTGTGGTAGAAGATTAGTTAGATTACAATGGAGACGAAAAATATCAGGCAACAAAATTGTTATCTGATTTTAATTAGACAGGAATCGAACCCCTTTTAAATTATAAAAACCTCCCATAATCAATACACACTGGTCTTTTCAGGCGAGACAACTACGTCCGGGGGAGATGGTAAGTTTTTCATTATATTCAAATTATGACTTAAAATTTGGCTAAATGAAGTTTTACGTTAAACTTTCTATACCTGATTGATTTAGATTATAAAAAAGTATATAGAAAGTGAAATTTCCATCGTTAGAGGTTTTTTTTTTGAAGGGATTATGCGATTTTCGTGCAGTTCTTGTATTTCTGAAGACTGTTTTATTTACCATATTCAAGGCCCAAATCAACTCCCAAAAATGGCGCACCATGTCCGTTAACAATCTGATTAATTTAATTTCAATTTATTACAGCTATCACCGAATCAGGCTCGGATGGTAAGTCTCTTAGCTTATATTTCTTATCATTCTAATATTAAAGAGTGTAAACATTTTTATTTTCATCAACGGTCCAATTTTTTGACTGAGGCCCGTTCCACAAACGTTCAACAATTTACACTTGAGATAAGTTGGATTTTAAGATTTTGACCGAATCTGGCATAGAACTGAACATTCCCGCATAACTTTTTATACTAAGAATCCGACGCCATGTTCATCTATAATTAAAAATGGATGTGTGAGTTTCCGTGCAATTGCATCTATCTATTAATATTTCCCGAAACTAAGCGTCTGACCTAGTTACCAGAATAAGAGCGCGAAGTTAGTTGACCACTCGCGAATTGACGAATGAGTACCAAAAACTAACTGGTAAATCGATTGTGACTCTGATATATAGGGTGCATTCGAAACTACGTATGGTTCTTACATGTAAATAACACATACGAACGTAGTTCACCACCATTTTGAATCTCTACCTCGACTTAATAAGTCGAATTTTTAAAAAGGTTATAATATTTCAACCAATCCTTCAAGTCACATTTAAAGATTTAGAAATGGCTTTAAATGTGATTTGAAGGCTTTATTGAAATTTTATAGCCTTTTTAAAAAATTTAGTTATTAAGTCGAGACAGTAATCAAAATGGCTGTGAACTACGTTCGTGTTTGTTATTTCCACCATACGTAGTTTCGTATGACTTTGGGTGCAATCATCAGTTTTTTTGTCCTGTTTGGCTGATTAGAGTTTACGCTTTCATATCGGGTTTTCTTGAAGCTGCATAAAATAAAGCAGCCAATAAAAAAAAAAACATACACATGTGATTTTAAGGTTTAGTTGAAACAATTACCTCCTCTAGAAAAATCGACCGGTTTTGTCGGACGTAGTGGTATTAATGTCGGTTAAATGGTGTTCATGTCAGTTTCCATATAAAATGTAATGACGACATGTTGAGTTTGAGTTCCAGTCTTATTCTACTATGTCCTATAAATTCTTTTTTTTTTCTTCAGATAATGAAACAACCACTAGCACATTAACAACAACTACCCTACGTGAGTATCCAAAATGAAATAAGGTGGAGTGTTACATCTTATCTTTACAGTGCGCAATGGGGAAATTTTTTCCGGGATAGCAGCCTATTCTATTTCATTTCTGACATATTACACGATTAAGCCCCCGATTAAAGTTCAGTGTCGAATTAGCTCAAAGTTCCCTTCAACCCGACATTTAATTCAGAAGAGACCGCATTTAAATACATTTTCTGTATTCGAAGAACGTAATTGCTTATTGGAGAAACAAACCATTGACGCACGATTACACAACCGTATTCCCTATACACGAGAATAAAGTTGGATTATGGGCCAGACCTAGGAAACCTAAACTCTTGATAAATCAAAACGACCCATATATCTTTTAATATTTCAGCTAGCGCAATTTATGATACTTCAGTGGAAGTAGAGATTGCCGACAAGCTCACTGGCGGTAAGATGACATTTTATTGTAAATTTGCCTTGTCCAATGAAAGTTTGTGGTACAAAGTCATTTGGCAGATCGCCGACAGCGTGATGACGCCATTGGGGCCATTCAATTCCGACGTCAGAGAGAAGTCAAAATTATTGGAAACCAGCCTTACTGAAACAACGGCAGGCTTTCAGGTAAATTATCAAATTTTTGTCAAGAAGTCTGCCATCTTAACAATGTCAAGCTACTGCGTCTAATACCTCGACGGCAATAGCCACCTTTCTTGTTAATAGAAGTTTGTAAATGCAGCGCTTTCATCGGATTGTGCGCATGCAAATACAAAAGTAGATATATTGAACTCGGTTGAAATCTAATCACCGATATTGAAAGGGTTAACAAGATAAGTGCTAACCTGGATTATACTTCAACTCACTATATGACACAAAAGTTTTTAAGTAACTTGCTAATGGAGTTGCCAATTAAACATTTTAAAGATAACATACTCAAATTTTATTAGTTAAAAAATTCCCGGGGGAGGAGCCCCAACCGTCTTCAGTCCACGGCCCCCTCTCATCTAGTTGAGCCACCACATTCACGTCCACGTCACGTGGGTTTATTCATATACCCCAGAACCCAACTTGAATCACAAATAGGAGAAAAATTGTATGACTGGTTCGAACCCTAAACCAAAGGTAAGCAAGCAAACAACTGTTTTGGATACTAATTCCATAATCAGGACCAAGTAAGCAAACTCACTAGAAGTGGATTTTACAACATATGGTTATTTTTCAGATACGTTGTGCCTACCAAGTCGCCTACACTGAAGATGGCACCTATAGTTCCGAGACGACGAGCCCCCAGAAATTCGTCGGCATAGAGGTAAGTAATTATTTAAGGATTGAGGAACACCCCGAATTGTACTTAAAAAATAGATTCGTATACGCTTTTGCCTCAAAATTTGTGTCAGAATGCACCGTATCGTTCCAGTTTCTCCAAAATTTTATTGAGAGAACCCTCTCAGGCGCTCCCTGAGAGACTTACGCCTATGACGCCTCCAATAAGTTGTCGCCTTTTGAATTCAGCCTCAGATGGTTAGTTGGCCCCTAGTTAAGTCAGTCTTCCCCCTATTTGTACCCTCAGTCTCAAGAGGCTGACGCCCCCACTGATGCTATTCTATGTCATTTTAGATCCTGTCCACAGACGTATCTGTAAGCGATGGCGGAAAGAGCAACATCACCCTTCAGGCTACTGCCCCTATTGGATGTAAATCAGGAGAGACGTGTTCCTTAGGGATCAATATTTACAATAAAGATTACTCTAGTTCTTGTTACAAACCAACTACTACCTTCTCCGAATGTCAGGTGCAACTCAAAGCAGACGAATGGAACAAACCGTTCAACTTGTCGGTAACATCAGGATTGGCCTACCGGTACGGCACCCGGACCAATCTTAATACCATCAAACTACAGACGCAATCCGGTTTCTCGTCGCACACTATGTGGCAGGAGTATAATTTGGGCACTGTTCAAGTAAGGCTTTCGTTTTTGTATTATTATATGAATCTAATATCTATGCGCCTGGCAAAGTCGTAGCCCAACTGTCTTCGGCAGAAGAATGTACATCGATGCAAACTAATTTCAGACACTGGCACATCGAACGCAATGGACAACAAACTCGGGAGAAAAATGCCTCCTTTCGATAGTGAATAGGGCGTCACAACTTTTAAAGGGGGCCAACAGGTATCGTTTGCCTTTCAATAAGTGGGGCTCTTTGGGAGGGGGGGGGCGGGCATAGAAACGCCTGTGCTGCTTTTATAAGCGACTCTCTTCCCTCTTTCGACAGTGGCACCCCGGCTATACTATATGCCACTCTCTTTTTTTGATACAGTGGCCCTTATAATAATAGGGACAGATTCGCCATTTTGAAGGGTTGATTTTGATCTTGAATACATGTAAATAGTCTCAAACCCAGAATTTAGCTTTCTATGTCTTTTCTATATAACATGACAAAGTCTCAAGAAAAGACAACTCGTCTTTTTAACTTTCAAACGTGGAAAATTCTGGACACACGTGGATTTTAAGGCCCAAATTTCGCCTGTGGTAGCTGTGAACACTATCACTGATTAGATAAGCAAAGAAATTCCTGTTTCTGAGACTATGGTACGATTTGTCAAACGAGTGGTCAGCCTATCCCTTTCATAAATGGCCCATCGTGAAAGTTCCATGAGTGTTCTACCGGAAATTACCGAAAGTTGTCGAATGTATAACGAGTTTCATGTTGTTGCAGGTTAGTGTAACACAGAGTACGTCTCAGACACAAGGAAAATATTGTTATGCGGTTTGTGATCCCCATATGAGGACTTTTGAACACGAGTAAGTATAATATGCCTGTTTACCTGCTATTCAAAACCTTTTACTTGTTTTGGTTTTAATTGTTTATATAATATTTATTTCTCATGGTAAAATTCCACCATTACGACAGATGTTTTGAGAAACGGGAATAGTTTTACCAGTGAATGTACTGCACTTTTTCTAATGCATTTAAGTTGTCCGGTGGGTTTTAAATCCAAACCGCCCTATCGCCCCAACCGCTAATAAAAATTAGATTAGTAAAGGATCTCAGATTTCATACAACGAAACAAAACATTTTCAGTTCGGCAAAATTTTTGGTCATGTCAATATTACGGAATTTAGAAAAAAAAAATAACAAATCAATAAATGCTTGTCTGTTTCGTTTCATTTTTAAAAAATCTGGATTCCATAATATTGCCGTCACCAAACATTCTGCCAAATTATTTTAGCGCAAATTCCTATTAGCGGTAGGGGCGGTTGGGATTTAAACCCCACCTTTGTAGGCTATTTATTAATGGGACTCATTAAAAAGGGGCGTGGTGGGAAATGCTAGTTTACAAAATTACTGTTCATATTTCAGTTATTACGAGCATCAGTATTTCGGGCAATATACTCTTTATGAGAACAAGGAATGGAAGCAAGAGGTAAGCGTTTGATTCATGCTTTAAAAAGTGCGCCTCACTTCAATTCAAGAACTCATCTGAGACGAACGCAGCAAATATCGAACGCCCCAAACCAAGTTTTTCTATTACATAATACAAGAAATCGATAAAATAACTTACCGATGCAACAGGATCACCATTGCATTGCTAAGAAAATAGGCACGGGATGATCTCGGCGTTCTAATTTCACTTATAAAAATAATATAGTCCACACTTTATAAAGTTCACACTCCATCAAAAACTAGTTTACTTTTTCCTTTCGCATTGGTCATGTGATATGGGCGTCTAATTTTATCGTGAAGGGGGGTATTGGTGCGTCTTAACCACGTGCTATGCTATCCCCCCTGTGATAAAATGCGACCGTCGAGAACTAGACACCGTTTTCATTATAGCCCTGTCACACCGGAAAGGCGTCTTTACTGAGATGCTAAGCGTGTATTAGCGTATAGAAGGCAACAGAAGTCGTACGGCAAGCGTCGTAGCATCTCCATGAACGCAATAAAAGGGAAATGCACCCAGCCCATAGATTTTATTAGAAACGCGCCTTGGGAATGCAATATGTTTACATTACTTAGTGGTTTGAGTGCGATAGTTTCAGAATTAAAAAAAAATTATGGAACTTTTTCTCGCGTTTTCACTGTCCTGGCATAATTTCCCTCATTGCACTCTGCATGGCGTTGACGTCTTCATTAGCCCAAATAGGTGCAGACGTGTAGGACGTTAAAACTCCATTCATTTAATTTAATTTCATGATCTTCCGACCGCATCGGTAAGCTGAAAGCTGCGAAAACAATAGAGACTGCATTTTGCCATAACCGTTGATAATATTTTACAGATCCAGGTCAAAACAGAGCCATGTTTTAGTTGGAGAGCGAATGGTGGTCCTCCATATTGTATTTGTGGTCTGGCCATACGAGCCGGTAAAGAAGTTTACATTATGGATAAGTGTTCTCCAAGAAGATACTGGAGAATCAAGTACGCCCAATGTGATCCGACCAGAAGTGGCCTCATTAATGTGGTGCGACTAGGCTCGCAGTACTCGGTAATATTACTTCAATATATATCACCTAATCACATTACAGCGAGCTAAAACTAAGAGATTGTACAATGGTAGTTTTCTATAATCAGAATAGGAATACAACCTATCAAACTATCGTGTCCACAGTCCACGATAGCTTGATAGGTTCTAATCCTATTCCGACCATAAAAAAACTACCAGTATGTCACGCAATCTACTAGCTAGTTGGACACGATAGCTTGATAGGTTCTAATCCTATTCCGACCATACAAAACTACCAGTATGCCACGCTATCTACTAGCTACTTCGACACGATAGTTTGATAGGTTATAATCCTATTCCGACCATAGAAAACTACCAGTATGTCACGCTATCTACTAGCTAGTTGGACACGATAGTTTGATAGGTTCTAATCCTATTCCGACCATAAAAAACTACCAGTATGTCACGCAATCTACTAGGTAGTTCGACACGATAGTTTGATAGGTTCTAATCCTATTCCGACCATACAAACCTACCAGTATGTCACGCAATCTACTAGCTAGTTGGACACGATAGTTTGATAGGTTCTAATCCTATTCCGACCATACAAAACTACCAGTATATCACGCAATCTACTAGCTAGTTCGACACGATAGTTTGATAGGTTCCAATCCTATTCCGACCATACAAAACTACCAGTATGTCACGCAATCTACTAGCTAGTTCGACACGATAGTTTGATAGGTTCTAATCCTATTCCGACCATACAAAGCTACCAGTATATCACGCAATCTACTAGATAGTTGGACACGATAGTTTGATAGGTTCTAATCCTATTCCGATCATAAAAAACTACCAGTATGTCACGCAATCTACTAGCTAGTGCGACACGATAGTTTGATAAGTTCTAATCCTATTCCGACCATACAAAACTACCAGTATGTCACGCAATCTACTAGCTAGTTGGACACGATAGCTTGATAGGTTCTAATCCTATTCCGACCATACAAAACTACCAGTATGTCACGCAATCTACTAGCTAGTTGGACAAGATAGCTTGATAGGTTCTAATCCTATTCCGACCATACAAAACTACCAGTATGTCACGCAATCTACTAGCTAGTTGGACACGATCGTTTGATAGGTTCTAATCCTATTCCGACCATACAAAACTACCAGTATGTCACGCTATCTACTAGCTAGTTGGACACGATAGTTTGATAGGTTCTAATCCTATTCCGACCATAAAAAACTACCAGTATGTCACGCTATCTACTAGCTAGTTCGACACGATAGTTTGATAGGTTCTAATCCTATTCCGACCATAAAAAACTACCAGTATGTCACGCTATCTACTAGCTAGTTCGACACGATGATCAGAGTGAAACTAGAGCTTATATAACAAAAAATGCATGTATTTTCTGTATTGTAGATAACATTACCAAGTGGTACGGTCGTGAAAACCAATCTGTACACGTATTTTAAATTCTTAAACCTCTACGTGTATCCCTCCGAGGGCGACGTAAATAATGCCGATGGGCTGTGTGGTCGAGTCGGGGATCCAGGATTTTTTCATCGGAATGGGACGGAAGAAGCGTTGTACAGGTGGTATGGAATGTATGACTACTCCGAGTCTTGGAGGTACAGTACATATTTTATATATAGACGATAGGGTAAAAAGCCGACACCGTACTGAATATGGAAAACATTGATTTTGACAGCAGAATTTAACTTTCAGAAGAATTCCATCCCATAAGTTTAAAGCAGACGACAATCATCGATCATCATCATCATCATCATCATCATCTTATAGTATTGTTCTTTGTCTATAATAATAATAATCATCATCATCATTTTATTTTGTTGCTCTCTATGTTGTAGTGTCAAGGGTGACGTTTTGGATCTTTTCTCGGAAGACGACAGAAAGAACCTAGATTCAATTGGAAACTCAATTTTCCAGTGTAAATGTGCGAAGGATCCGAGTGGACAAAGTCAAGTGGTGTGCGACAAGGTTGACTCTTCCGATTGTACCTTTTATTTTGGCCGAGCGCGAAAAGTCGACGATTGCAAGATCAAACCCAGTTCACTAAATAGGAAGAAACGATCGATACAGCAAGCCGTAAAGAAAACTGAACAAAAAAATATACAACATACAATTGTAAAAAGGGTAGGTTAGAAAATCATTTTAGGGGAGAGGGGTGTATAATCCGAATGATTTCAAGATGGTTCTTTCTCCATTCGGCTCGACCTTCGCCAAACAACATTCTAGTCCCAATGTAAAACGACTGGATACACTGTCTTTTGCCCCCAATCTCCATTTGGCTCGACCTTCGCCAATGTTCGTTTGTCTCCTTGAGTTGAACAGCATTCTAGTCCCCATGTAAAACGACTAGATACACTGTCTTGTGCCCCCAATCTCCATTTGGCTCGACCTTCGCTAATGTTCGTTTGTCTCCTTGAGTTGAAAAGCATTCTAGTCCCCATGTAAAACGACTGGATACACTGCATGTCTTCTGCCCCCAATCTCTATTCGGCTCGTCCTTCGCCAATATTCGTTAGTTTCCGTGCGTTGAACAGCAATCTAGTCAAGTAAAACGACTGCATGGATACACAGTCTTCTACCTTCAGTGGCCTTGTGTCCAAACAGGCGCAGAACAGTATTACAGGACGTAAACTGCATTTCATTTTCTTTCCTCTACGTTTTTTCAAGGCTGCTGCTGCTGATGAGTACGCTGGTAACTGGACCGAAGCCACGGCCACTGCTTATTGTGACAATTTATTCACCAACTCTAGTGCTGTTCAAGCTTGTAAAGATGTTCCAGGGGTCGATTTGGAAAGTCCCAAAAATAATTGCATAGTGGACATTAAGGTATTTTGTTTTTTTGTTTGCAAGCAATGAGATTTTGTTAATTTGCCTTATTATTCGACTTGTCAGCTGGTAGAGCTCACCTGTAACCATCCGTATAATTTAACACTCTCAAATTAAAGGTACAGTGCGTCATTTGCGGGTGGAGGGGGAAGGAGTGATTTGAATATTAGTAAATAGTCTTCTGAAGTACTAGAAATGTATGAAAATCGCATAATTTCTTCAAAAATATCTCAAACTAGGAATAAAACACACTCTTTCTAACGATGTATTTTCTATGTATAGCTTATACATGCACTCATGTTGTTAACGTTCAAACTTCAAAATTTTGGACACACATGGATATGAAGACACAAATTTTGACGGTGAGCTGTGAACACTATTACTGATTGGTTTAGCGAAATAATTCCCTTTTCTGAGACTTAGCTACGATTGGTTAAAAGAAATGGCGTAGCTCTCCCTTTAAAAAAAAGAAGGCGTAATTCGTTCGGCCCCTTCACTCTTGCCTTCATTCCACATTTTAATATCAGCCATTCATTTATTACAGCTTGAAGGCAGTACTTCGTTTGCTCTGACTGCCATTGAAACCATCAAAAACAAATGTTTCAAAGAAGTCGGTCAGAATTCGTCCTTACAGAACTCAACAGATGGATCTGGTTCCATATTGGATCAGATCAAAAATGTCGCATGTCCATTCGAATGTAGTGGACATGGTTCCTGCCAAAACGGTGAGTGGTGAATTGGATTTCGGGGAAGGGAGGGTTTGATTCTCCCAAATTTTCTTCGTGTGTCTAACGGAAATCTTTCGATGTCATGCAGTGTTCAATGAGGGGAATTTGCAGGAACAGCGACTATTTTAACGTGTAGCACTGCTTTCAGTGTGTTGTCGAATATATAACCAGTCTTTTATTCTTGAATGTTTATGTGTATTTAGTGCTTGTTTGGAGACCCAAAACACCCATTGCCTTTTGGGTACATGGGTATCATATAATCTCGAAACCCATAATGTCAGTGTTCTTTTGGGTACATGGGTATCACATAATCTAGAAACCCTTTTTGGGTACATGGGTATCACATAATCTAGAAACCCATTTTGGGTACATGGGTATCACATAATCATAATCTAGAAACCCATTTTGGGTACATGGGTATCACATAATCTAGAAACCCATTTTGGGTACATGGGTATCACATAATCTAGAAACCCATTTTGGGTACATGGTATCACATAATCTAGAAACCCATTTTGGGTACATGGTATCACATAATCTAGAAACCCATTTTGGGTACATGGTATCACATAATCTAGAAACCCATTTTGGGTACATGGTATCACATAATCTAGAAACCCATTTTGGATACATGGAATCACATAATCTAGAAACCCATAACGTCAGTGTTCTTTTAACGAACATCAGTCTAATTAATAGAAGCATTAGACGCCGAATGCATCCTTTGTTCGATTCATAAAATCCAAGCGCTGGAGAGGACAGAAATTTGATTGGCTGGAGGTATCATCAAACTGACGAATGTTCAAGAAGGCCGTCTTTAGATTCTAACTGAAGTGGCTGTATTAAAAGTAAAACCTAATGAAAAACTGGAACGAAAGTTTGGTCTAGTTTTGATTTATTAAGTTTTGCTTATCAGTATTGACTCATAGCGTCCATTTGATTTTCTAGGCACATGTGTTTGCGATGCAGATTTTGACTCCGACGACTGTTCAATTGATCTAAAGGAACCTCCAATTGGGGTGGTAGAGTACGGAGACGGCGAGGGAGAATGTGATTTGGGTAGTTGTACGGCAATATCAGTTTCTGGTGGCCCCTTCATTGAGGGCGGCTCTGCTAAATGTAAAGTTATATCGAAAACGGTTAGTTGACCTATCTACGTTTTTTTTCATGGGTGGGACTTCCGAAAGCACAGGTCGCGCTGCGGATGGAAGATATCTTTGTGTCTTCAAGGCATACGGCAGTCCATTTGCTGTACCGAGTATGCATTAAATATATTGTTTCCAAAATACAATACTTAGTTTAATGTATTGATACTTAGTTTTATGGATTTATTGTATTATAGAGGGATTCTGTTGTATAGTTATGACACCAGGTAAGTCCACTGATGAAGAAGATTCATTTGGCCACGATTACAAATTTCAATTTTTTTGTCATCCTAAGAGGTACCATACCTTACATTATTACTTCTATTTTCCAGTTGATGCCTAACGGGAATATAACTGACAAAGACAGCATGACTATAGATGCCACTATAATATCAATTGGAGAAGTTTCGTGTCCGTTGCCACCCTCCAGACGAAGGAAGAGGGCGGCTGGTGACCCGGAAATGGAAGAGGTTACAGTATACGAAGTGTCTGTCAGCAATGGCGGTTCATACAGCGAAAGTAACCTGATAATAGCCCGCCATGTTGACTGTCATGAGTGTGACGTCAATTCTACTTCCGTTTCCTGTACATATACAGTTAGTAATCTACTTAATGCTTGTTCGTGCTATGGCCCTCTCCTTGGGACTGGTCTTATTTTTGAAGTGAAGCCCTCTTAATGCTAAAATCCATCTCAGGCCCTCTCAAATGAGTTGGCTTCTAACTTCAAAATGCCTTTTGTTAGTCTCGAATATATGGGTGTCTCTGCTGAAACTATTTGCGCGAAATCATATCTGCCATTCTTTTTAAACGTCTGCCCGTGGACTTGGTTCAGTCAGTTCATATGGTAGTTGAACCACTGAGTTTTAGTTGAACCACTGAGTTTTAGTTGAACCACTGAGTTTTAGTTGAACCACTGTTCCACCAAGTTATCTGTCTAACTTAGCTATTTTTGTATTTGTATCCAACAGGGATGTTATTCCGAGGGTCAATGTTACAAGAAAGATCAGAAACTAAGTCGGAGCGATTGTTTCACCTGTGATATTAAAAATGGCGAACCTATTTGGATTAAATCCACCGCTGGTAGGTTAACTTCACTACAACAATCAGTTTGAAAATTAATGGATTCGTTAAAAAAAAAAAGATTTTCATATCATGATAGCTTTAAGATCAAAACACTACCATATTGGTATTTCAAACAGTCCTAGGAATAAGACTGTTTGTCAATAGAAAATAATATTTGGCAAATGGAAATATATGCTAAAATTTAAAACTAAACCAAAAATCGGAAGCATCATAACTTGTTCTTCAAAAGAAGAGTTATTGCCAGGGAGAAAGTGGGAAAGATTCTACGGCTGTTGTCATATTCTACCACGTGACGTATTTTGGTGGAGTGCAGGTTCAGCATGATAAATGATGTACACAAAAAAAACCTTGGTTCTCTAAGATTACTGACCGAGACGAACAATATACGACTGAAATTCACGTCATTCAAACTGGATGAACAGTCGGCCCAAGGGTCACATTGAACTATCTTGATATGTGGAGTATGATTTTATATTCAATCATAGTTAATCGTTGAATATATTTTTTCGAGTGAAATTGGGAGGAATAGATTTTGAAGAACTCTTTCCGGGGGGAATGAGGTGTCCCTTTCATTACCAGAGGCATTAGAAATATCATGTTCTTGAAAAACATAATGTGTATCTAATTTTAGCCACGGGCCATTGTGTGATTTAAATAAATGATGACGCATTCAAAGAATTTATTTTCTTTCAGACACAAATTGTACCATCTATATTGAGCCAGCTACTGCAGAAGATAACTTACTGTGGGTTATTGGGGCTGTATTAGGAGCCGTGGTCCTGATAGTTATAATTGTTATAATAGTTGTGGTGGTAATCAAAAAGAAGTAAGTGCACACACCTTAAAGGGACAGATTCGCCATCCGTTTGACTAATCGTACTTTAGTCTCAGAAAGGGGAAATGTTTAGCTAAGCTAATCAATAATAGTGTTTTGAGCTAAAGGGAAACTCGCTATTTTGGGGTTCGATTTTAATCTTGAATATATATATATATGTGTAATAGTCTTCAGAAGTACTAGAAATAGATGATAATGCTTATTCTGGTTTTTGCAATCGGCGTTCTGTCGAAGAGTCCACCTTGTTAATGACATCTATTTGGTGATAGATTTCTCAACAAAGCTCGACGTGTCGATCTGCCTGTAAACCACCAATTTTGCCAACTTGTTGTATATTTTCAGGAACAAGAGACCTATTACTCCGATCCTTCAGGGAGAGTAAAACAGTGGAATCTCCGTGTGGGTGATGTATACGAACAACAACACTGGGCTTTGCGATTGTTTATACTTGTATGATCATGCACAGTAATAGTGACTTGACAACTTCATTTAGGCGTCTTAAAGGGACAGATGTGGCATTTCCGCAGATTGATATGGACCTTGAATATATGCAAATAAGTCTCCAGAACTACTAAAACTGTACGAAAATCGCATCATTTTTTTTTTTAAATATGGGGTTTACGGGTTGAAGTTGAATATATTGTTGATATGGTCTTCAGCCGCATCTGTCCCTTTAACGTAAATGTAAGGCACTTCTCTATAACCGTTCTACACTAAAATTTATTTCTTATGACGCTTTCGAAGAAAGTTGAGGATTTTCAAAAATTAATTTTTTTATTCTTCATGGTAGCTTTAATAAGCCTTCAAAAGGTCTCCTTAGATATGAATATCTTTTTTGAATTCATTGGCAGCTATCATTTAAAAGTGATACGGGTAAGGTTCGGCTGGCCCTTCACCGTTTGACGATATCATTGTGGTATCTGAAAGAAGCACTTGTATAGATCAAAGATTGTCTCGATCATAGTTATTTTTTAAAAAGTCCGGTGTTCTTCCAAATAATGCGGGATTCGTGACGTAACTGGTAACCGAAATTTTTCACTGTTTTAAGAAACTGAAAATGGAAGCTGGTTTCGTCTATATATATAAGTGCTACTGGTGGGGCATGTCTGGCCGTGTACCGTTTGACGATATCTTTACGGAATCTGATAGAATCACTTTTTTATGCTGAAAAAGGACACTTTCAAATGAAGATAATAAAGCGTTATAAGGTTGGATAAGACGAGTTACGGTTACGAATTATCGATGGATAATCGTGCACGTATCTTGTCTGGACCCGTACCCGGATTCGTACCTTTAGGTTAAAAAAGTACTTCAATGAGAATAAAATTCAAATATGAAGCTCAGTGTTTTTTTTACGTTCAAATCAACCCATTTTAAATAATCTACAATTGGTTTATGTTCAATATTTTATATTTTATTATGTGCATTAAGAACACATTCCGTCCAATTTAGGTGAGACCATTCAGTCAATATTCTTAAAAACATGTTGTATCTCGTATTAGATTGTAGTGTTTTCCCGGTTTTCTTCTATTGTTTTAAAGGTATACTACCTCTTAGAATGACCAAAAATTTGAAATTTTTAAACTTGGTTAAAATGAGTCTTCGTTCATCAGTGGACCTGGTGTTATAACTATACATCTGAATCCCTCTATAATCTAATAAATCCATAAAACTTCAGTAATTTTGAAAAACGCTTATAAGCTGTTTTCAATAATTACCAAGTTTAATGGATATATCGTCTCTATTCTTTAGTTATGACATCTGGTAAGTCCAACTGATGAATATAAATTTTATGTCCGAGGTGGTATTCCTTTAAAGGTATACCTCGCAGTATTTTATCTATTAGCGTCTTTCAAATATTTTTGAGCATTTTGTTACGAACAAATTATATTCTTGAAGGTTTTTATGTAGACAAATGTTTGTGGGAATCTAGCTTTAACACTGAGATTTTTGACGATATCCTATGATATCCGAACTTACTTCTTAACATAGTTTTCCACATCATTAAAGCTGACATGCAACTACAAAAAAAGAAATCTTCAAGTTTTTAATTTTTTTTATGTTAACTCAAGACTATTGTTAGATGTTCATTTTTAATATATAAAAAAAGAAACTGTAATATTATGGCATAGTGTAAATTATTAAAGCTGTCATGCAATTACAGCTTTTTTTTATATTATTTATGGAAAACCCAAAACTAGTTCTTTTATGAATTTTAAAATGTAAACTATCAAGCTGTTATATTATGGCATAGTGTAACTTATTAAAGCTGTCATGCAATTACAGCTTTTTTTTTAAATATTATTTATGGAAAACCCAAAACTAGTTCTTTAAATAGTTTTAATATAAAAACCATCAAGCTGTGATATTATGATAAACATGTACAATATTAAAGCTGACATGCAATTACAAATTGTTTAGAGATTATTTCTGTAAAACTCAACTTTAAAACGTTCAATTTTCATTTATTACCCTAGTAATTATTAAAGATGACATGCTATTACAAATTGTTTTTAGATTATTTATATAAAACTCAACTTTTGATGTTCAACTTTCATAAACTGTGATATTATAATATACATTAAAGCTGACATGCAAATACGAGAAAATTATTCAAAAAAGTTGTTAACGTTGATCTTTATTGATTTGAGCTTGATTTAAGCTCAGAATGGGTAATCAGCATTGAAAGACTGTGATTTATTTATGTTTAATCTTATGTTTGTTGCAATGAAATAAATTTTACTTATGTCTTGTGTTTTCTTATGGCCAATCGATAATCAGCATTTCAAAAAAAAAACCTACATGGAAACAAGAATTTGCCTGGAACGTATGTTTACCAAAAGCTCAGATAGTCAACAAACATATTACAAGTTTTAAAACAAAAAGCTAAGAATACGAGCATGATAATACAATTGATTAAAGGGACAGTTGCGCCATTATGGGGAGTTGATTTGTGTCTTGAATATACGTAAATAGTCGAGTACGAGGATAGTAAAATTTCTTCAAAAATACCTTAACTTCTATATGTGTCTTTTCTTTAGTCAGAGTCTCAAGAAAAGACGAGTCGTCTTTTTAATATTCAAACGTGGACACAAATGTATTTGAGAACCCAAATTTTGACGGTGAGCTGTGAACACTATTACTGATAAGCTTAGCTAAAACATTCCCGTTTCTGAGACTAAGGTATGATTGGTCAAACGGATGGCAAACCTGTCCCTCTACAACGAAATAAGAAAATTGAAAACCTAGGAAAATGTTACAAAACAAAACAAAATAGTAATACATATACACATACATGATAAAAACAAATAAATTAAAAACAAAATCAATTTATCTACAATCATAAAAACAAAACAAAAATACAGTAGCTTCTACAATCTAATCAAAATACAGGCCCCGTATTCTCGAAACGTTCTTATCTTCTATCATTGATTCTAGCGCTAAGATCGTTTCGAGAATATGGGGCCTGGATATTAAGTTTCGTTTTCGTAAATTATATCCCTTGAATTTTAAAGAACCAAAAAAAAAAAAAAAAAAAAGGAAAAAAAAAAAAAAGGAAAAAAAAAACAAAACGAAAAAAAATTGTAGAAAGATTTGAAAAGTGTTTTTCATCAAATGTTTAGAGTTTTTTTGATGTGGTTGATTGTAAATTGGTGAGATTTAAAGGAACCGCCAAGCACTATTCCTTGTTATTCTATATTCGGTTATGTCATTTATTCCATAAATGTTATTGTAAGTTCTAATCCTGGTCAGCTACCGAATAAAGAATAAGGCTCGACTTTTATTTCAAATAGGTTTTTTTTTCACATTGCATCGAAATCGTTACACATTGGATTTTTATAAGTTGACGTAGCCCCTTTATATATGGGATTTGATTCCTGCAAAAAGAAATATTCATTATTATGTTTGTATCACATGAGGCCGTTCGCGATTACTGACGTCATCAATCAATTTTATTGGTATTGCAGGAACCACAGTCGTCTGACTGGTAATTGTTAAGCTGCATATTGATCCTATACGCATACTAAATTTAGACACTTACCTGGGCCCATCTGACCTGATCTACTTCCTGTTGAAATTTAGCATATTCTCTGTTATCATAAACAGAGGTAAGTATCTTCCACAATGCTAACAGGAATATTCCCAGACCAACAATTCCACCCAGTACTCCGGCTATAATCGGCACCATGTCAATCTGTGTTGAACATACTGGTAATCGAAAGCATTAAAGAATTAATCGAAACCTATTACAAGCTTATCTTTAAAATTAGACCAAACGTTCAACAGGGCTGTCGTTAGACCCAACTAAAGTGACTATATTTAAAATAAAAACTAATAAAAAAAAAACAGTCTTATTTTGATTCAGTATTAAAAATCCGAACAAGAAAGACAAATCTGTCAATCAAAAATTTCGTCCAAAGAATGGCAAAATCGAGAGTACAAGTTGTATAGTAGTGGACTGCTTAAAAGAGAAGCATCATCAGGTGTTTCGAAAACAGTAAGCGTGGTCTGATCAGTATAGTATATAGTGCCCCTTTACCTTATCCCAGAGTTTAAACGAAAAAGTATCTCGCAGTTAATTTCAAGAACGCCAAAACTATTTAAAACGTTTACGTAAATGGTTACCTTTATATTTCTGCGCCAAGATGGTTGTATTACCATCATCTAAATATACGATTTTATAAATCATCTTACATCCATCTATATCTTTAGCTTGACAGGTCTCGTTCAAATCCTCTGAAACACAAGTTTTACCTTTAGTCACTGGAATATTACCGAAGATTTGGTACTTTTGCCATAACAGTGTTTCACTTTTGCCTAATCCCAAAATCAACATTGTATCAATATGGGGTAATCCATCTTTATATATACATCTATAGCCTTGGGAGCTCAGTCTTTATTTGTTTGGTGATTAGAAGCAGCGACTCCAATACCAAACAGGCTACCAAGGCCCCCGGAGCCCAGAAATAACATTAATTACAGACTGAGAATCTTAAAACCTTCCTTAACATGCATTAAATTGACTTAGAAAGGAGTCCAGAATACAGGAGACCGGGAAGGGGCTCCCAACAACTTAAGTCGGCGGGCTCCCATGTAGTTCAGCCACTGATTAGAGTCTGTAAAATCTATCCCTTCTCATGATTCCACTTCCAACACTTTCGAGATCAGAACTGGTACAAGCTCCCCATCTGTCAACTCACTCACCGATAGATTCTACAATTTCGACCACAGGGCACTGTTCAATACATTCGTCTTGTGTGAGTTCACCTTCATTAAATACAATACATTCTACACAATCTCTGTTATCTTCACAGGCCCCTGGACAAGTCTAATTAAATACAAAGTCAAAATGGTTATAACATCATAGGGAACGGATCAATCCATATGTTTTAGGGAAGTAGACCAGGCCGTTAGCTTAAGCCCCCCCCCCCCCCCCCCATCTCTCTCCAAACTGCCAGTATGCTTATTACGTAACAATTTTGTAGGAGTCCCAAAATTTGAGTAAAATTACTTACTGGACAATTCTGACAAGTCGAACCAATATAAAGAGCATCACAAATACATTTACCACATTTACACGTTCCTTTTCCATTACATATCGTCTAAAAAGGAATATCAACGTACATCGTCATGCCAAAACAATGTACTAGCAAGGAATGGAATTTTAAAAGGGAATGGGGCTTTAATTCCACCGGTTCATTGCCATACTACCGCCAATTTTTTTTTTGGTGCTTAAATACCCTAGAACGGGCAATCAATTCTTACAAAGCACTATTTCTATACTTTCCAAATTCAATTAGAGGAAAATGACCATAGAAATTGTTCAAAAAAAGGTAAAAACATAAATTATATGAAATTCCCCACTTACTCCATCTTGAGCTAGACAGGCATCGGTACTGGTAGGACAGTCACATTTACTTCCGGTGTATTCCTCATTACAGACACATGTCTCGCAGACACATCTTCCTCTTTCAGCTCCTGAAAGAATCGTCAGTTGGAACTTTCAATATAAAATCAAAATCTGACGACACTGACAAAAACAGCGTGGCGCAAAGAATAAAAAACTAAAACAGAAGGTCGATTGTAGTGATGGGTATCGTTAATCATGCCACGATACGATACGGATCGCGGTACAAGGGTCGCGATGCGATATATATATCGCGATATGGGGTAATGGGATATAGATTAACATTTTATCTTCAAAATTTCTATATTTATTAATTCATAACTTTATAACTGTGATATTTGGTAACATAGTTGATAGAAGTGGTTAGAGTCCACTGTCTTATAAAAAGTTTCTAACAATTTCGGTGAAAAAAATTGTTATATCATAAACCAACTTAAAAAATTCTCCACTTTTTCTTGAATAAAAGGTATCGATACACGACGTAGCGATACGATACGCGTATCGTGGCATGTCGTATCGCGATACATCGATATATCGCGCCAGCACTAGTTGGCGGACCTTCAAAGACGGACAATGGTCAGATCTGAATGATAGGTTATTCTACATCGGAGTGCAAATTTTCAATTCCATTACAAGGCGTCACTTCCGGTTCGGTTTAACTGTGCCTCTAAGCCGGAAAGCTGAATAGTTTAAAGTGAACAAACCTCCGCATATTTGACCATCAAGTTTCTCACAGGCATTCGTATCACATTCACAATATCTACCAGTGTAGCCTAATTCACAGGAGCATAAACCACATTTACATTCACCACGTCCCATACATTTTACTGTGGTTTTATTGCTGAAAGGAGCAAACAAGTTATCTTTTAGTTACGATTTGGGAGAATTAAGGTGCGGGCACACGAACGGTCTTGTTCAGAGATTTTTGTCGCCGACAAGAGTTTGGCAAGAGTTTCACCGACTCTCTCCAATTGGTCGTTTTCCACCATGTCGATAATGAATCTGATTGGATGATGACGGTCTGTTTTGCAGACGATAAAACTATCGGAGATAATTATCAAACTTGTTACATTATAAATCTTGTCAGGGAAGTACGGCACACTCAAGACTCTAATCGGTGACAAAAATCTCCGACTAAGACTGCTCGTGTGCATCTTTAGTCTTCATATTCCCGGATTCTGCTATGCCCTTTGACTTCCAGGCTACCACTCTGCAATTGGGTTCCATAACATAATTCTAAGTTGTGACAAAACCCCTCGACAATCTTTTAAAGTTAAGGTCGAATGAAATTATGAAAACTCAAAATACCACCAATGTTAACCTAACCACGAAAATGAGATCACAAGTGTTCATGCTCAATGACAGTCTGATCTACATTCCTCCCTCCATGTGTAGGGTACATACCTTACGCACGGATCCACGTTTCTGCCTTCTATAACATCAATTTCTGAGCATTGACATCTATCTCCCTCTCGACCAACATCACAATTACATATTCCACATTCGAAAGTTCCATATGTGCTACATCGAGGACTGCTTGGCTCCTGGAAAAACAGCAGACAATTCCGTAGTTAGGCAGATCGGGTCTTCTTCTGTGAACTTCTGAGGACATAACCTTTCATGCTGGCAAGCAGGAATTTGATAGCAGACGAACTTGATTAGAAAAATAAACCTCGGAATGTGTGATTCGAATGCATATGGTTACGTGGTCCCGAAAACTTCACGCCAGCAATTTTCAGCGTCTAATTCGCGGCGGCCATAGTGGCTCAGAGATCTCGGCTGTTACTTGATGGGCATACAGACATAGGCATTATGCAGAAGAAACGATCTTTAACTTACGGAAAAACCACACACGCAGTCACAATCTGATTCTAACTGAATAGTAAACTGATCTGATAAACCTATGGCCGTGATGTTGATAGTACGATTTCGATCGTCTGGCTTCTCAGGACACTTGGTACTGTACACTTGTACTTCCAACTTTATCTTCAAAGCAAAACGAATAATTTCTTCTCAGAGAAAATGAAATATAATAGAGTTCTATGTTCTTGTATTCTTTTGAAAGGAGGGGGGGGGGGGGGGGGTTGCTAATGAGAGTGGACAAAACTGTCCTGTGTGTTATAGCTTAATTTGAGACTGCCCTATTACGATTTCAACAAGACGTTCTACAGTCTGTAGTATACTGAATCACACTAACGTAACGAAGACGATAAACAACGCCAATCATTATGCGATGAGGGAAATTTTGCCGAATGTTTACCATATCAAGATTGTTTTACCTCTTTTCCTATACTAAGGCCTTTACATTCTGTCGTTTCTTTCATTTTTTCACTGGAAAAAAATGAAATTCCAAAATTTTGAAATGAAATTTTAATCCTTTACTTTCCACATCATCTAAAGATAAGAAACTCAGGTCACAATGTAGTGAGCAGTGAGGGAAATTTATGAAATTTTCCCATGGTTTTTTTTAACACAGTCACAATTATGGACATTTTCCATGGTTTCATTTTTGGGATTATTCCGTTTCTATGCTAACCCTTGATTATGTCAGTCGATTGTAGTTTTAGATATATAATACGAACTGACGTATACACACAGCTTACCTGTTACAATTAGAGAATATTTTTACCACTGTGTTATTTGGGGCGTCGATTTTAAATTTTACCTCCGATATGATAGCCTGAAATACCAATGTGTAATAAAGTAGGTCAATGGTGACTATGCACGTGCAGGGACTATTCATTTAAATAAGAGCTAACATCCAAAAAGTGGCTTGATCTTATCATACGACTCTACAGTTTAAAAATTAGGAAGATATTTCTTAAACCAGCCAGACTTGATGCTGATATCAAGTGACGTTAAGAATGGCTACGTCCGACATTGTGTACCATTCATGTGCTCTACGGCAAAATTCCGCTGAGTAATATTCGCTCTTAAAACATTCGTGTGCCCTTTCGTGATCGGGTGTTTAAATTCGCAATTCTAATCGATGTGATCAGATGAAAAAAATCGCTAGCCTGTCCCCAGCATTACTCTACCCTACCCGAAATCTGTCAAAAATAGCTTAAAGAGACATAGTTAGGGTCATCAAGTTTTGGGACAAAATTTCTAGATATTTTAACGTATCTTACCTCATACGTTGTTCTGACAATGTCCACGACATTTGAGGAATCCCCTTCTAAAACCCCAACGTACGAATCCAGAATATTTTTACTTAGTTGTTGGTAGTCTTCCTCTACGCTTTTCACAATGGCGAATATCAAATTGACATTTTTCTCCGACACTTTTTGCGATATCTGACCGATTGACGGATAATCCTGAAACGGAAATCCATAATCCAAATAAGGTGGATGGAATCTTGATCTACAAAAACTAAACCGGAAGTAAACCACAACATAAATCAAAGCGAGAGTCAATATTACAGATAGTGAACTGTAATCTCCGATCAAACCGGAAGTGATTCTTAATGGGGAAACTAAGGCGGAAGTTAATTTGAGCGGTTTCTTTTTTTTCCATGAATCATTTTTGTGAACCCTCCGAAAGGGTGTTTTATGGGGCGAGCTTTGTTTGCGACATCCGGCATCTGAGAAGAAAACCCAAATTTCTGACCTGTCTTATATCTTCTGTGTTTGTTCCATTCACTAAATGACATTTTCCGTCGTTCGGTAGCACGATGCCTGCAAGCTGGAATAGAGTAAAACTGATCTGACTTCAAAGTGGTATAGATAAGATTCAAGTATTTCGAGTTACAGGTGAATCGTTGCTCACATAGTGACAGACCAAACTGACAAAAGCTCATCTCTTGCTGTTAAGACACGATCCTCATCAGGATGGCTAATGTTGGAAATGGGGTCGATTTTCCAATATACATGTACATGTAGAACAAGGAAATCGCCCTCACTGAACAGGAGCAAGTAAAATTTCACAAGCCGAAAAAATTTCAATCAGCTAATAAGATAAACATGAAATAAGCTCTGAATCATACATGACGTATAGCCATGACTGTGGTATGATGCCGTTGGTTCTGCGAGAAAAAACAAAAATATGCGACATACCCTTCCGTCTCCGGCAAAATGAAACGTATTGTCAGACGCATATATAATAAGACGTCGTGCTTGCTCTCTCCATCCAATCTCATTCTGAAAA
>NW_008710566.1:113401-116947 GCF_000327385.1 Lottia gigantea
ACCCCCCCCCCCCCCCCCCCCCCTCCCATCTTTTTTTCAGCCGTATAGAAAGTCCTGTAAAGTACATCGCATTGCACTAGAACCAGGCACCGTACCTGGTTTTTGCGTACATATAAAGAAAATCTCACTTACCTCACAAGCCACTGCCTGCATGATAGCGTCCAACCCTCCTTCCGGTGTATCAATATTTCCAGACAGGGGAGAATCCTGGATTGCTGTCTACAATAATAAGATACAAACGATTAGAAATGCAATGAGGTTTTACGTCATTTTATTCTTGACTGATTTAACTTATTGGTTTACCAAAATAAAATGGAAAAGAGTATAGTTCTGTTTATTGGGCTAATGATATGAATTGAAACAACTTACATAAAAGTCTCCAATATTATTAGTCAATGATAATCTGTGAAGATATCCAAATGGCGGAACGCAAACTGAACATGGAGCGCCAATCTTGAACCTACAAATTGAAGTGAAATATGAGGTTTTACTTTTCTACTTTACTTACTTGTAATGATAATTTGTCAAACTATCCTTTATGGAATTAAAGGTCAAGGACATTGAAATATGGTGATATATCAAGCTAGGAATACTTTCTGGGGTTAAAGGTCAAGGTTACTAGAATATGTTATGATAATGTCAATCCATTAATCTTTTCTGTGGTTAAAGGTCAAGAACATTGAAATATGAAGTAATCTGTCAAGTTAAGAATAATTTCTAGGGTTAAAGGTCAAGGACACTGAAAAATGATGATATTATGTCAAGTCCGGAGTACTTTCTCGGGTTATAGGTCAAGGCCACTGAATTATGTTAAGATGAGAATCCTCTCAAGGAAACTGAAATGTGGTGATAATATGTCAATCTTTTATCATTTTAAAGGACAAGGATACTGGAAAATGATAATAGTGGATTAAAATCTACTCTAAGGTTAAAGGACACTGAAACATGTGAGTACATGTATATCAATTTAGAAATCTCTCCTCAGGTTAAGGTCAAGGACAGTGGAATGTGGTGATAATATGTCAAGCAAGGAATACTTTCCGGATTTAAAGGTCAAGGACACTGAAATATGATGATACATGTCAATCTTTTCTCAGTTTAAAGGTCAAGGATACTGGAAAATGATAATTGTGGGTTAAAATCCTTTTAAGGGTTGAAGTTCAAGGACACTAAGATATGATAATAATTTGGCAAGCTAGTAAGCGGGCACTAGAATATGATAATAATGTCAAACTAGGAATCCTTTCTCGAGGTAAGGTCAAGGTCATGAGAAGTACAGAAGATGAAGTTGGGTGTAGAAATACTTACGTATCTGTAAATGGCAAAATAACTTTATCTTGGAAACAACCGAAACCAAATCTATAATTTCGTGATATGCTCTGTATTTTGGAGGCTGAAATTTCAATTTTAAACTTGCCAAAACTGTGTGCAATGAGGGAATGTTGTCAGGTCAGAGCTTAGCTTACATTTTTTTTCGATCTTCAATCGTTGATGTATCTTTTAAGCCACTCTTCTGCACACAGAAATGTCTTCATTTCGAAACTATTGTATGCGTCCCTATCGAAGATGTGAGAACCGCCATCAGAGAGAAAACGCACCGAATAACAATTTTCGAAATTTCGAACCCGTACTCACCCATTTCCTGTGATAAGGTTGCTAGCTTGTTTTTGTGGTCTTTCATGGTATATGAGGCATCGAATAAAAAATATAAATCAACAGGAAAATTCCTGGCAGCTCGGAATGTGATAGGAATTTTTACAGGAGTGTCTGAAAGAGAAAACCAGGAGTCATGATAATCCTTTCTCTTATTGAACACAAATCCACAGGTTTTGTAGAGGTTTGTCACGGCCATTGTGCCTAGAACGTCCTCTGCAGCATTAGGTAACCAATTTAATTTTACACATTTTGGACATACTACACAAAGAATATGCTCTTGTGCCGAGTACAGTTCTATATAGAATTATTAGGCGAGGCATTTCTTGGCTACCGGATATGACATCTGTGGACCTGATAACGGGATTATTTATTATAGAACTCACTTACTAGGAGTGGATTTGATATGAACAAGCTGTGGAGAAAGTTGGACAGCATTTTGTCCACTGGAGTCTCCATCCGTCACTACCTCGTTCTGAAAAACAAAACAAATACATGTGCTCCATTGACTCTTGTGTTAAACTTTTATATGGTAGCCAATAGCGGCCATTTAGAAAACCGCACCTCAAATGGTTATTACGTCTCATAAAGAACCATTGATGTGAAAGTGCCACGGAAACAAAATAATCTTGTGGGCTCCTAAGAACTTGGGTGTGGGAACTCTCTGAAAAAAATTCCCGATTCCACCAACCATTAAGCCTAATAAAAACTATCATTGAAGTGGAATCTCTGAAAGGTTTTTCTAAGGGGCTGAGAGGGGGAGGGCGGAGGGGGGGGGGGGGGTTATAGTCTCTTAGTATACACTGATGTACGTACCTTGATATACTCAATAGAAGAATTGGGGGAAATTATATTTTCCTCGGAGCAACCAGCATCCAGTAAATTTTCCAATTTGTTACATCTTAGTGACGCTGTGTCGTGAAAATTCTATGATCAAAATAATAGTAATGTGTAAACATAACTTCATAAGCTTTAGAGGATTGGGTGGGGCATAAACGGGTATTTTTCTGATGCTTAATGAAAATCAAAACAGACGAATGTAAATGATAACTGTTGGCCTTCTGTATAAAATCTATTTAATTTTGACAGCTATTGTGTTCCATATAAACTCACCGGCTGCATGCACCATCGACAATCTTTAGAAAAAGAGATACATTCAGAACACGTTTCTCCTTGGCAGATTTGTCCGTTAACACCATTAGACTGAATAACTGAAACACAAGAACCATGTGATAATGTCCAATTCAAAGACCGATGACTCCAATGACACCATAAGAATACCTCAAATTGAACTCTGTCTTTTGGTAATATGAAAATATGGTGTACATCACGTTAGCTTTAAACAATATCAATATTTCATTTTGTATGTTACGTTAGCTTTAAACAATATCAATATTTTATTTTGTACGTCACGTTAGCTTTAAACAATATCAATATTTTATTTTGTATGTCACGTTAGCTTTAAACAATATCAATATTTCATTTTGTACGTCATGTTAGCTTTAAACAATCCGGTATAGGGTGTCAACGTAGCCTATATTTATTAATTATATGGTTCTAGTGCACTATAACCATTAGTCTAATTACAGTCTAATTAATATCATACGGGAAAGGAGTTAAATACTTTATTGTACATTGTACGATATAAGACTCGCAATACATACAGGACGATACAAGACACTCTGTGGTTGCCAGTGACTCAACTACCATAGGGACTGCTTTAACCAAGTTCACGGCCCCCCCATCCCTAAGGGGGGTTCGTGCCCCCAGAAACAAAATAAGTATCCATAATGTTAGCTCACAATATAAAATGGTTTACAAATTATGCTGAATCCTTACAAAGGGCAATATTAAATAGTGTTAAGAGGGGGGGGGGGGGGGGGGGGGGGGCCA